>NC_142123.1:23475921-23627368 GCF_056152115.1 Neolamprologus brichardi
TTGTACAAAGCTAATTTAGCTCTGCCATGGATGTAATATTGATCTTTTTATCAAAATAAAGATGAGACAGCAAACAAATCCAGTTTTAAAAAAAAAGATTCCTTCAATTTATCTTTGAAATACCCTATATTGAGATTTTTTTCTGTATGATGTATGATAGAGGTTAACTGAAATCTTTTTATGTTGCTCACTACATCAAATCACAGTTCATTTTTCAACTACTCATTAACTAAGGAGTGAATCTGAAGAACCTGCCACTTGCATCAGCTCCCTTGTCAAAGGCAATTCGATATTATTGAAAGGTGACTGTGACTATAAAGCAGCCACATCCTAAATCTACAGCAGTCTTTATTTTGATATAATGTGCTGGAAGACAGGGATAAACTGTAGGGATTAACTATAGGATAAAACAACTCAGAGATGTGGAATTGCAGCCATTCAGTTTCCCCCACTCACCCACTCTTCCCCTCATCCCCCTGTTTTTATGTTCTCTAATTTTGTGACCACAGGAGCCACACCCTCCTCATCCAGCCAAGCCACCCCTTATTATAGACCTCAGGAAAATTCACATACAATACTCACGTTGGCAGAAGGAGAAACTTCTTAAAATTGTCTCCTGCATCACAGTGCAGTGTATTACGCACGTGCGATGGCCACATTGACACCCTGTTTTTATCAGCTTGTTGTTTATGTGGTGGAATCACAGCCCATTCCTTCTTGAAATAAATAAAATAGCTGTAGGGAAACTCAAGGGAAACTCAGCCGCTTGCCTGAAGAAATAGAAACCTGTGACAGCCAGTTCATGTTCCATGCTTCACAGGCACAATGTTTCAGCACTTATCATAAAACCACTTGCGTACAGTTGTTGCTTGGCTTTTACAAGCTTTGATTTGGCTGTCGGAGCCTGGTGAGGAATCTGGTCAGTATTATGGGCTTCTGCTAACGCAATCTTCCGCTAGGAGAACTAACACACATTACACAATGCAGCTGGTGACTGGGCAGGGTAGGTGGCTCTAAAATAGTGTTTGAGTACGCACTCCCGTCACGGCTCCAACATGAAAATTCACAAGCACAAGATGTTCACACAAGGAAAGACAATAAGGAATGAAATGTGTGGCATCTATTTGCGATCCACCTTTATCCTCATGTTTCTTCTTTCATTTCATTCCTTTTCTTTCTCTCCCCTCTGCCCTGTCAGTGCCTCAGTGCCATGCAAAGAGCGGTGCATTTGTTTTTGCATCAACAGAGCTATTGGTCCCAGGATCTTTGACTTTGCTCTCGCCCCATCTGCCCTCTTAGCTTCACTGTTTGGTACCTGCTGTCATGGAAGTGCAGGGGAGTGCAGATGCTGCTGCGCACTGATAAGGCAAGGCCAAAGTAACCCAGACGATAGAAAAGTAGGAAAATGTGTGGAAATATTTTTTATTCAGTGGATTAGGTTTTTGCATTTAAATATGCATATTGGGGTTTTAGCCAAAAAGCAAATGATTTCAGTTACTGCAGAATTAGAGCCACATATGGACAAAAGAAATATGCAAGGAAGGAGAGTAAAATTATTAGAAACACTAAAATGAGTGCAGCATTCCTGGCAACGAAGGAGGTCCGTCTATCATTGAGGCAGAGCTAGAACGCCCGCTGCTTAGTACATCTGGGCTTTTTGACCACTCGCCACATCGTCCCACCCGCAGATTGTTTCATCATCTCTCTCAGCGAGTGCCTTAGCCTGGCCAAATGCACAGAGGTTCTGTTATGTACATCCAGATATCATTTCAGACTCCTGGATTCAACAGGTGAATTTCTTAGATAAGACATTGGGAAAAAAAACATAATCTTCCTTGATCTTGTCAGCTGTGTACTCTGTGAAGCTATTGGAAGCTTATGAGAAAAGAGATAAATTGTCTCCATTTGTGGTATTTATTTACACACTAGACCTTGGTGCAATATATCAAATTGTGGAGTACATTAAGAGAAACTACCTGAGAGGAAGGCCGGGCTATCTGTACTAGCTATTACATTCCTTTGCTTCTGCTCACTCCCTGTCCAGCAGAAGGCAATAAAACGTGCACTCAATAACACTAATTAGCTCCAGAAACATTCCTTCTGAGCAGGAAAGTGAGCATACGTTGCTCTCCACACTTGTACACATGAAAGTAGATAAATATGCATGTGCTTTTTCATTCACTGGGAGTGTACACAGAAGCGATTACATAAATCTAGAGGAGGAAGAAAGATGTGTTACAGTCACAGTGTCAAGGACAGGCTGCATGCAAACAGGAAAGACTGGCCTTCAACGCATACTTTGTAGGCCAGACTTTATTCTGGCCCCCATGTGAGAAGCCTCCTCAAACACAGCTGGGGAAGAAGCTGTAATAAAGAAAGACAGCGACAAACAAATTCAGCAACTCAAGAATAGATGAAAGGTGGAAATCTCTCTGCTTCTCTCTGCTGTGTTTAATAGAAAAGCATGGAGAAATTAAGGGAAGAGGAAGGGAATGCTATGGTTTGCATTCAGAGAAAGTGTGTGGATGTGTGTGAAAGAGAGATGGGGAGTAGAAAAACATACAAAAGAACTTGAGAAAGTGTTGAAATGTTTTATGTCTGGGAGCACAGAGGCCTAAACCTCTGGAGATGAGGGGCAGAGTAGGAGTTTGGAGACTAAATACCACGCAGCACCTCTGGGACCATAAAACAACAAGTTCATTAATACTAGGAGGCCAGTGGTGATAATCAATACTGTTGATTCAGGAGAATAGACAGGGAAATTTGGTATCATATGGCCCTGTGTGTAGGACATACTAAAAACTGGGCCAGACGTGATGGTGGAGGTTTAGTTAAGGGGACTTGTTAGACGCCGAAAAGATAAAGTTTCTCTGCACAGCTGCTTTGGCCTGCAGACAGCGGGAAACATCTGTATTAGCCTCAGCACCACGGGCAGCCCACTGTGAAGAGGAATGCAAGGAGCAATAGAGAGAAGGGTGGGGAGGGAATGAATGTGAGATATGAGTGTGTATTTAAAAAAGAAATATTAGAGTTCTTCACTTGCTATTACCTGACTTGGCTGCTAGCTATAAAACTAGAGCTGCGTGCCTCTGGTGTGACTATAGCGTGACACAACTGCTTCTGAGCGCACAAGTGTGTGACACAGTGTTGTCTGCAAGCCAGAGCCTCTTATATGTCTAAACGAATTCACCAGTTAGTCATTCATTCCCGTCTCTGGTCTCCATTATCTTGCTCTTAACACACAATATGTGGAGAAGGAACTGTGGCAGCTCCTATGGGAACAGACAGAGGGGCATGAATGGTGCAGGGCCCGGTGGTGCCATATCAAGTCATCGAGGCAACACAGAGGAATATGTACATGCAAGTGCAGGTCTGTGTGGTACTTCTCCATCTCCACGATGAGAGAAAGATTTGTTCGTTTAGTTCTTTTCACATCTGTTTAGTGAGATGTATCACATCTGGTGCTGATTAGCAGCACTAGAACACTTAAAAATTAATATAATTTTTCATTGGCTTGGTATTTATTCACTTTGTAGAATATTACTGCTGCTGCTTATATGTCCCGTGATCTATCGGGTTTAGTTCCCACAAAAGCAAGAGAAGAACCCAGCTATTCATATATAAGCATAAAGAATGGGACACAAGTACAGAGAAGGAAGGACAACATACACTCTAGACCTGTGTAATACTGTTCATCTCCATAATATGATAATAACAAGAGAGAGTACATATTTGCACCCAGGCTGAAAACTCCCTCCACATCATGCATGAGATCGGTACCCGGATCCAGAGATGTATCTGGATCCAGATTAGTTTATAATACTTTCTTGAGAACAAAAACAAGACGGTATTTCCCACATTTTCTTCAGTTTCATATGTACTATTTGTTGAAATATGATGCAACATGTCCTGTTTTGCAAACAACAAAACAAACAAACAAAAAAAGGATCTGAATGAAATTCAATCACTGCCAAATTTTTTGCCAAATCTTTGGCAAAACAAATTCCATGCAAATGTATTTATTATATTTGAGTAATCCTACTAACAATCAGACAAGGCTAAACTCTTTATTTGTGTTGAAAAGTAACTTTTGTGTATTAATCTTTGACTTATTAATGGACATATGTGGGTTACCGATTTTTAATGGTCAATAAATACTCCTAGTAAGCCAGTTAATATTACTTCCTAATTCAGTTGCATGAGTGCCAGGTTGACATCAGTGCTAAGCTCTCACTATTCAGACTTAAAGAAAGTCAAAGATTTACTCTTGTCCTGCCTCTTGCACAAGACTCCCCCCCTTCCTGCTTAGAGTTCTTGGTCAGCGTCCTCTTTGGTCTTCTTCAAGCTGTCACAAAGCTCATATTTGGTGGTTTGTGACATAGTGCCTTTGAGCATTAAGCAGCATGCTTCTTGTGGAAAAACTGTGTCCAATCAGGCAAAGTTACGTAATGCATTTGAGGCCAGAGTGGAAATGAAAAGGGGAGTCACTCTCTTTGACATGTGTTAATGTGCCAGTTACTCATTTTGAAATTGTTATTTTATGGTTAAAAAATTTATTGAAGTGTAAATCAACAGTGGTCGTGTCTGTTTTTGCTGTTATTAAATATGTAGGTTTTAAATGTGAGCGGGCTTTTTTAAATCCTTCTTTTCTAATGGATAAAAGTCCTCGAGCCCTATGATTTCACAGAGCAGTAATTTACTCAAATGTTAGTCTAACACAAGTAAATTAGTGAGTAAGTGCACTTTCTGGGGACTATTTCAGTTTGATTTATTTATGCAACCAGAAAGGTGTATGTGACATTAAAGCCGTGGCTTTATACAAAGTGCTGAAATAACATATTGTCCTTTTCTTGTGAGGTGGTGGTGGTGGGGGGGCATGTAAATCTATCCCAAAAAGTGTTATAGGAATCTATGTCTATACACACAATATCTGTTTTAACACAAAGACATGTTGGATTTTTTTTTTGTTTTTTTGATCATTCGAAAAATGTGTTCAGAATGATCCTTTTTTACACTTGATTCTTCTCTCGAGAAAGAATTGCGATTTTGGCTTAGCACGGGCTAAGATGCTAATACAGTGTTCATGAAAAACCTTCTGGCTGCCAGGTGCATGGTAAACTGAGAGGATGGAGGACTCACTGTCCCTATCTGTGATGTGTGCTGCTGTGCACGTGTGTGGCCTGCTCTTGTTTCTTGTTAAATGATATGGGATAACCATGCATCATCAGCGTTTTTAGAAAAAGCAATCAGACGTCTTAAGACCAAATAATAAAAGCAGCTCGCTGTGTAAGAGTAAGTGCTTGTGCGCTTGTGTGTGTGTGCTTGCCTCTTTGCATTTGTGTGTTGTTGCGTCTCTAATTATGGATTACAAAAACCCATAATGATTGTGTTACCGTGCTGTGACGCACAAGACTGTTCACTTCACAGGCAATACTTTGTGATAGTTGTGCGTGTGGAATGGACTATTTTTCTGTTTGTGTGTGTGTGTGTGTGTCCGTGTTAAGGACTCCGACTGATTTGGACGTTGAAAACTCTGAATGAAGGGTTCACATGGCATCAGAGGGTGTGTTCGCCATGTTTGTGGTGTGTGTTTTTGCGACACAGGTGGGGTGAAGGCTACTCACTTCCTCCCAGAGGAAGTCATAAATGCACTCACTTGGCTTTAACTGTGCCTTGTCCCCTCATCTGACGACTGCTTCCTTTGGAGAGAATTAAAAGAGAGAAAATGGAAGAATTATGGCAGAGGCCTTAGCTGCACACTGTACGCTGCGTTATATTTTTTTACACAAATTACACAAATACCAGCACTGAAGAGTGGACATTTGATGTGAGAGGAAAATATTTAGTGTGGGAGTTTTACAGCAGCAGCATCCAACTGCTCTCATAAGCAAAGATAAAGAGCTTTTACAGTAAAGGGGCGGGGCGGCTGCTCAGGGGGGGCTCAAGAACAGGTCTGGCTTTCTCCCCAGAGGGACTGCACCTGCACTGGGCTACAGAGGAGGGAGGGTTCCCTGGGACAGTAGAAGAATAAGCAGGCTCTAAAATTGTGTGAGAAGGTACCAGGGTAAATTAGTAACAAGAAGTAATTGTTTCCTGGAATAATAACATTAAAGTGGTAGTCCTTACTTGTTGCATTCCTCATAATATTGCGGGCATGTCCTGTTGTGTGGGGATGTGTCCTAGAAGGTCCTGGAAGATGATACATGATAGTGATGTAGGAACATGAAGGAGAATATATATTTCTTTTTCACACTTCTTTAGAGTTACCTAGGAGTCTTTGAACCTCAAATGATCATAAATTTTAAATTCTTTTACAGCATATGCATGCAAGAAAGGCCCCAAACAGACAGACTGTGCTTTAAGTGGTCAGAGGCCAAAATGTGCTGTGCTGTTATCCAGTGTGCAGTAGAGTCTGAGCTTGAGGTGACCTGCAGGTGGAGAGGTATAAGTAAGGTTGTATGCATGCATGTATTGTCAAAACACAGTATAATGTTGTGATGTTTGACTTCAGGGAGCTCATTGGGAGCTCAATGAAGGCTCTGATGAGAAGAGATAATAAACAAGTGGCAATGCTTAGATCCACTGGTGTTGAATTGATAAAAGCATGTGGTGAAATCCACAAAACCTTGAATTTAAAAAGCTGTACAGCTTTTGAAACCAGTTCAGTGTGTGCCCATAGATGGAGAACAATGGGAGCCTAAAGCTGCCCCTCACTGAAGAGTAATTAGATCCTTTCTTATACCGAATCATCTCACAGTGCTGCCATTGTACGTTGTCCTTCAGCAACAGGGTTTAATAAAGATAGAAATGAAAGGGGATGTAGGAAAGAGATCCTTGTACTTGTATTATCTATCTATCTACAGTGTTGGGAAGGTTACTTTTAAAATGTATTCCACTACAGATTACAGAATACATGCCCCAAATGTATTTTATAACGTATTCCGTTACGTTACTCAATGAGAGTAACGTATTCTGAATACTTTGGATTACTTAATATTGTCATGCTTTTTACAACTACATGAATGTACTATTGCTGTGTGATTTATTGAGGGTTACTCGCCATACCAATACCAACTGGATGTTTAAATCTTAATATAAAATGAGTAACAATCAGGTATTAGGTAAGGCTGCACTTTTTTGCAGCGATCTCGTATAGAAAACTATTCCGCGTGTATATAAAACAGGTCCGTGGCTCTGAACCGAGGTAAACGGACCTCTGACTAATACGTCGGGTTCCGTGTCTGGCTCGTAGCCAAAAACTAGCTTTACTTTGTTGTGTGGGTCAACTTTGCTAGCGAGAGACAGAGAGAGAGGCGCTGAAAGGCTGCTTCAACGGAACTTATTGTTTCGAAGGAAAACACGAACACAGTGTACAGTCGAGTCCTAATAGCTTACTTACAACTGGGCTTGTCAGGCACTCTTTTTGGCTGCAGTGGTTATTATTATATTTACAAGCTTCCATCTCCCGTTTCTGGTCGGTGACAGCTCGTACTTTTCTCCTTTTTCTCCCTCCCTCGCTCACAGACACATAATGGGTATAGCAGTCAATTCTCCCTGCAGCATGGACTACACTGCCCATAAGGCTACATTCTTTAGGGCGATGCCTGTAACACTCTGCCTATTGCCTTCATGTTAAATCATTTTTAAAAACATTTCTTCACGTCATTATGAGACGCGAGATTGAGACACGGGCATTTGAGCCTCTTATTGCGTGTTTTGTTTGGGTTTCCGCCAGTGTGGAATTACCAAAAATAGAGAGAGCATAGCCTAACATATGAAACAGGAAAAGACCGCTGTGTAATCCCTTTATTTCAACAAAGTAACTGTATTCTGAATACCACCTTTTTAAACGGTAACTGTAACGGAATACGGTTACTCATATTTTGTATTTTAAATACATAACGGCGGTCAGTGTTGGGGAGTAACTGAATACATGTACCGCCGTTACGTATTTAAAATACTAAATATGAGTAACTGTATTTCGTTACAGTTACCGTTTTAAAAGGTGGTATTTAGAATACAGTTACTTTGTTTAAATAAATGGATTACTTCCCTGTTTCATATTGTGGCGGGTCAGGCCTGTTTGGGTTTTGTTTGACAGCTACGTTCTGTTGTTCCAGGTGGCAGCGTTACGGTTGCCATGGTTACAGGGTGACGCTCACTCTCTGCGTGTTTCCTGGGTGAGAGAGGCCTTTTTGTTGTTGTTGTGCTAAGCTAATAGGCAGAATGCTACCGGTATAGCTCTAAAGAATGTAGCATCATAGGCAGTGTAGTCGGGTGCTGCAGGGAGAATGGACTGTCATACCCGTTATGTGTCTGTGAGCGAGGGAGGGAGAAAAAGGAAAAGTATGAACTGTCATCGAGCAAAAACGGGAGCTGGAAGCTAAATATAATAATAACCACTGCAGCCAAGAAGAGTGCCTGACGAGCCCAGTTGTAAGTAAGCTATTAAGTTAGCCAGAGGTCCCTTTACTACGGTTCGGAGCCGCGGACCTTCAGTAACAGTAATAAATCACAGCAATAGTACATTCATGTAGTTGTAAACAGCATGATAATATATTAAGTAATCCAAAGTATTCAGAATATGTTACTCTCATTGAGTAACGTAACGGAATACGTTACAGAATACATTTTCGGGCATGTATTCTGTATTCTGTAATGGAATACATTTTAAAAGTAACCTTCCCAACACTGGTGGCGGGTCAGGCCTGTTTGGGTTTTGTTTGACAGCTACGTTCTGTTGTTCCAGGTGGCAGCGTTACAGTTGCCATGGTTACAGGGTGACGCTCTCTCTCTGCGTTTCCTGGGTGAGAGAGGCCTTTTTGTTGTTGTTGTGCTAAGCTAATAGGCAGAATGCTACAGGTATAGCTCTAAAGAATGTAGCATCATAGGCAGTGTAGTCCGTGCTGCAGGGAGAATGGACTGCCATACACGTTATGTGTCTGTGAGCGAGGGAGGGAGAAAAAGGAAAAGTATGAGCTGTCATCGAGCAAAAACGGGAGCTGGAAGCATGTAAATATAATAATAACCACTGCAGCCAAGAAGAGTGCCTGACGAGCCCAGTTGTAAGTAAGCTATTAAGACTCGACTGTACACTGTGTTCGTGTTTTCCTCCAAAAACAATAAGTTCCGTTGGAGCAGCCTTTCAACGCCTCTCTCTGTCTCTCGCTGGCAAAGTTGACCCAGACAACAAAGTAAAGCTAGTTTTCGGCTACGAGCCCGACACAGAACCCACCGTATTAGCCAGAGGTCCTTTACTACGGTTCGGAGCAGCAGACCTTCAGTAACAGTAATAAATCACAGCAATAGTACATTCATGTAGTTGTAAACAGCATGATAATATATTAAGTAATCCAAAGTATTCAGAATACGTTACTCTCATTGAGTAACGTAACGGAATACGTTACAGAATACATTTTGGGGCATGTATTCTGTATTCTGTAATGGAATACATTTTAAAATAACCTTCCCAACACTGACGGTGGTACATGTACTCCGTTACTCCCCAACACTATCTATCTATCTATCTATCTATCTATCTATCTATCTATCTATCTACTTGTGTATGTTTCCAACATACTTGTGACTTGCATAAGATTTTGGGCACCTTTCTGCTTTGTTGGCTGGAATAGCTGCCTAAAGTTCTTGTGAGAAACTTAATCCTAACCCTATATTTGAACTTTTGTTAACTATAGGTGACTGACCAAGGGGATACCTGTGTTCTACAAATCAATTTCTCCAAAATGTAATGAAGTAATGTACTTAAAGAGGGTCTGTTGAAGCCTATAACAACACATATGAGCTGTTGGAAATTTATCTAACACATAAGTCATCAGAAGAAAGTGTCATTTCACCCACAATCCCATTTTATATCTCGACAGATGAGGACAAATCCTATAACTATGGCGATCCACTGACATTTCCTGTGACCCTCCTCTTTCATTTAAATTAAACACAAGCAAAAAATAATAAATTTTTTTTTAAAGTTTCAATATCACCTGAGCCTGACTCAATAATGTATATTTATTTCCTTTGATTTCTTTTTGTACATTTGAGTGCATATTTTATATTTGTGTGTATATGCATGCATACTTATATGGGTGGGGAACCTGTCTATCAGCTAATAAAGACAAAAGTGGCGGGTGCCTCAGGAGATGATGAGATAAGAAAGGCACTGACCCCTGGGATTTCCTGCTGGGACATGAGATGAGCAAGGTCAGGGAGGTACAGGAGGGGTTGGAAAGCTGGGATGTGAGGATGAGAGAGAACAAGGGGTGGGGAAGGGGTACACCGAACATCAAGCTCCAACTCATGAGAACCAGATGAAGGGCAGACTGGATGACTCTCTGGGGCTATGAAGGGAAGAGAGGGGGAAGAAAGAGGCTCATAAAGCTGTCAGAGTCCGCCCGCATCTCTCTATCACGGCTCAGTGTGTGCCAGATGCATTGCTTTTAGTGCTAGTTCTCATGAATGTTTCAATCATAAGCCAACATGTGTATTGAATAGCTATAGATGTGTTTAATTTGGGGCTGACCCAGAGTGTGACAAGCTATGTCATCTCCTTGCTAATAACTGAGGATGATGGATGGTTTAGGAAAAATGAATTGTAGAAAGTCTGAGCGTAAAAGACATTTGTTGTCTTCCTACTTTGCAAGCATATGTTTTGTTTCCCTGGAAGATGCAACTCAATACCACACGAAAAGCTTTTAAGTTTCATAAAAAAGTCACATTAGCTCTTTGTGTCTGCCTGTAAAAATTTAGTATCACTGCTAAAGGGGAGAATGCAACATAACTCATGTGAATGGGAAACATTCTTTGAATACATAGAACCTCTTTAAAGATACATTTTTCACATTTTTTTTTATGTTTATGTTTTGCAGTGGAGCACGATAAAGAATTCCTACCGGTGCGGCGGCATCATCGAGAGTTCAAATTCGATCTATCACGAATCCCTGAGGGTGAGGCAGTCACTGCTGCCGAATTCCGTATATATAAAGACTTCATCCATGAACGGCATGATAATGAGACCTTCCGTATCAGCATCTACCAGGTGTTGGAGGAACACTCAGACAGGTGAGCATTGGTTCATGGTTATGTGTTTCAAAAGATTAGTTGGTTGCTGAAAAGACAATTTCAGGGGCTGGACCACACCTCACTTACTAACCTGCTGGTTGTACATTTATAAGCGTCTTCTCCCTACATGCTAGTATATTCTTGTTTCCTTGCCTCACCTTTTCTTTTCTTTTTATTAGTTCTCACCTCCTAGTCCATACAAGGGTTACCTACCCAGGCTTTACTGCTATTCTCTGTCATTGTCTCATCATAACTGGGGTGGGGTCCTTGCCAGTGGAAAAAAACGACATGGCATCATGATATGTTAATATTTAGTTCAAATCGCTCATCTTCCCAAGAACAGACTTTTAGTCTGAAGTTATTTATCAGTAAGAAATGCTTCCTTTTGTTGTAATGTATGTTTCCTGTAGCAAACACTTTGACTGATCTGGAAAAAAAAATACAAATAGCAAGAACTATTGCCCTGTCTTATACAAATGTCCCAGTAAGTAACAGCTTAACAGAGGGGTAGGCCCAGAACCTGAAAACAAATTCAATAAATTCAAGGAAGTCTAGTCATCAATAATTTTATGTCATAGATCTATGCTTTTTCTATTGAGACATGTAAAATGACCTAAAATTTATAAATGAATTAGTATAAGTTTTAACAACTTATCTTGAAGGCTTTGATACACCTACCAGTAGTTATACATGTAACCCTGGAATGGCCCATATCCAGCTATCTTCAGCCCCTCCTAAAGGTTTCTATTATCCAAAGGGAACAACACCGTCATTTATCCCTTTGCCAAAGACAGGCCCAGGTACATGAATGAACCAGAGCTCTGTGACACACTATCTTCCCAGTCAGAAAATAGGTCGGGATACATGAATGGCCACATGAAGAACAAGGGATTTTAGTCTCCAATGGTGAAAGGGCAGAAAGGGTCAGAGTTTACTGTTGAACAATAGGACCGACTTGAATATGCACTGTTTCTCTTTTCACACATTCTTGTCCTCTCTCACAGCTGTACTTTTTGCTCCCTTTCTCTCTTTGGCTTTTTGGCTCTCCCACAAAATTCCAGCCAGTGATGGACCGTGTGTAGTGTATGAAAGGACCCGTCGTTTATAAAGCCATTATTGTCAATTAAGAAAATGAAGTGTTCCCCTGGGCCTCACCAGCTGGAGCCCTCCCCGCCTCCCATGCCTTACTCTCTGTCTTGCTTCATCTCTCTCTTTGGTTAACTCTGTCACACTCCCTCTCTCCCCTCAACAGCTCTGCTTTGGTCACTTAGCTGCACACGCTGTCACCTTGTCTCTACCTTTAAAAAAATAGTGCAAGTCAACGCCTAATTTTAAATGAGTTTTCTTGTCCCTTTCAGGGAGTCAGACCTATTTCTGCTGGACTCGAGAGTGATCTGGGCAGCGGAGGAGGGCTGGTTGGTGTTTGATGTAACAGCCACCAGTAACCACTGGGTCCTGAACCCTGGCAGAAATCTGGGTCTACAGCTGGCTCTGGAGAGCACAAATGGTCAGGGCAATGAATGTCACAGAAATACACAGAGTGTGATCAAAATGTTTAGTGACTTGGCCCATAAAGAGCAAAAACCTGTCCAGCTTTAAATTTGGCAGCTTTTTCCTTGTGCACTTGTGGACTGCTTCCAGTGCTCCTGCTACATTTGGATCATTCCCCGGAAGTCCTGTTCTGTTCACTGTGAAACTCAAAATTGCGCAAAGAGCTAATATTGAACTTTTGTGTCATACTGACCCAGTCATTACTGGTAAGGAGACTTCAGTGCTTGGCTATGACTGAGAAACTACACAGCGGTCGAAGGGTTTTTTCAAGACGTTCACAGGATGTCATGAATTCGTTTTCCTGAGTCAGAATCTCAACTCAGAGTTTTACTGTAAAGTCCTGAGGTGACTGAGGAAGAACAAAAAACTCCCAATAGTATGAACTGTGACACAAATCATTATCAGTCACCAAAAAATGGAGTGAAAAAGCGGAGTTCGGAAAGAATAGTTTATCTGTTTTAATTTTCTAGAAAGAAAAATGAGTTCAAGGGTCACTGATTTAACATAAAGAAAGAGATTCGGTTCAGTGGAAGCCATCAGTCCTGATACGTGCCTGTTCTGACACATATCAGGACCACTTTAAGTGGTCCACGGGTGTGCCCATAAAAAAAACAAATGGGCAGGAAAAAATATTTTGATTGTTAACTATATTTACTGTCTGATGGGTATGTGCCAGGTAACTGAGCTAGTGTACTTGTGTAATGTGTTTTCCACAGAAATTAATAGCTGTTACTCACAAATTGCTACAGAAAAGGACATGAACAAAGGTACAGAGGCTAGCCAATAAAAAAAAAAAAGATACTAGACTCTGTATATGCACACTGTAAGATTTGCAAGGATAAGATGTACGTTCACATTTTCATGTATTTGGTCATTAATGCAAATGTCTACTTAGCCAACCACATGGCAGCAACTCAGTGCATTTAGGCACGTATCAGAATTTCCATGGGTCAATGGAAATTCAAATCAAGTATCAGAAGGGAGAAGTAAGGTGATTTAAGTGACTTTGAAAATGGCACGTCATTTGTGCCAGACAGGCTGCTGTGAGTGTTTCAGAAACCTTTGAGCTGCTGGAATTTTCCGCACAACCACCTCTACAGTTTACAGAGAATGAGAAAATACCTTTTTTATGTCAGATGTCAAAGGTAACAGTAAATAACAGCTCAATACAACCAAAGTATGCAGAAGAACAGCTCTGAACACATAAACACATCAAACCTTGAAGCAGATGAACTACTACAGCAGAAGAGGGTGCACCTTAAAATGTCTTCAGAATACAGGCTTCTAATGCAAAAGAGTTTCAGCTATATTTAAGGGTAAACGTTACAAAATAACAAGCTTGCGTGAATAAACAGCATGAATCACAGTGCTGTGCAGATGATTAACGTTAGATGTTGAACTCAAATGAAGGTCGGCATTGTATTGCAACAGACAAAGGCCTCAATCATCGCTGTAAAGGTTACAGTCAGATGATTTCTTCCTTGTGCGTGGAAAGATAAATCAAACCCTGCTTCTCATCATTCATCACCACTATCATCCGCCATACCCTCAGCATCATTAGCAGACATGCGGAAAATACAGTGTGCTAACCAAAGGATAACATCTCAGCAGGAGTTTGTCATCGAGAGCCTTAAATGTTTGTCAGCGAAAAACTTTATCAACAAACAGTCAGCAGGGAGTGTTTGAGAATATCATCCATCAAAGGACGGCAGGATGTTACATGTTAGGCGAGGAAAACAGACACTATGTAGCCTTCGAGGCGTGCAGTGGGTGTGCTGGTGAGACCATATCTATGAGTGTGTGTTTGTGTGTTGGATCAGGTATGAAGGGTTATGGATGAGCGTGTACAGACAGGTTCCTGCGACTTCTCGTCGCCAGCAGCGACCAGAAGCCTTGATTTAGCACTGAACAGTGATCAGACACACATTCTTCCATGCGGGAACCAGATAGACACTACTGGAGTGCTTGTACACCCGCAAGCACAAACACACCCACGCAAACACAAGAAGGGAGGCTTTGATGTTCAGCGCTGCGTTTGTTCTTGCTATTTCAGAGGTGGAGAAGGGAGAGGAATTCAGAGAAGAAAGTCACATGTGTAAAACCAAATGCAGCGAAAGTGGTTTCAGTAAGAGCAGTTTATATGCAAAATAAAAACTTAAAAACAGCCACACTAAGAAGGGACATATTCATTTAAATTCAGCTTTTCTTGTTTGCACACTGATCTGTCTGAACACCTGTTGCACTGTCCTCTCTGTCACCCCCTACAGGAGAGAGTATCAGTCCTCGTACGGCAGGCCTGGTTGGTCGCAGTGGGCCTCAGAATAAACAGCCCTTCATGGTGGCCTTCTTCAAAGCCACTGAGGTGCACCTGCGAAGCATCCGCTCAGCTACAGGAGGGGGCAAACAGCGTAACCCCAACCGCTCGAAAGGGGCAAAAAGCCAAGAGGCGCTTAGAGTGGCCAATGTTGCAGGTAAACACAAAATGTGTTTGTGTTTTATAAACATTCAGCTATGATTTACTCTGGCGTGTTGGGATAACCCCCGGATCCATTTGTCTTTTGTATCCTTAGTGAAGAATTCATGGAATGGGAAATAAATAACTGGTACTCTACAGTTTCATAATAAAAGGGCCAACTCATGCAGCACTCATTGCACTCATGCAAAAGTACATCCCTTTTCCTGCGATGAATATTCAAGGCCTTTGTTTTGAAGGTGTGAGAGGGCTGTGTTTATGTGAAGCACTGAAACATTAGACTGTAATGCCCGAGCTTCAAATATGCCTCTGCTGTCTTTGTTTATTTACACAAGCATTACAGAGTACTTGGGGCCAAGTTCCCTGCATGGAGGTAAGGCAGCACGGGCTTTTATGGAAGAACACATCTGCAGCTTGCTGTGGGGCAACCCGGGCCACGACACATGGGCTAAATGGGCCTGTTTAGAACTCTGAATAGCAGTGGTCTTTAACTAGATGATGAGAACCAGTCGCTCATCATCATTTCCAATGTGAACCGCTTTCAGGAACTAATGCACCGCAGAGCCCCAGAGGTCACCCGGAGAAGCGAGAGATAGCATTTGATCGAAAACAGACTATTCTTTTCAACACATGGACCGAGTAAAAAGGAAAAAAAACACATGTTGAAATAAGCGGGAGAAAGAGGAGAGAGAATAAATAAATTCAAGAGTTGTGAAAATGTGGCTTGGCTACTCTGCGTGCACATCTGCTTCATCCAGTGGAAACTCAAAGCCCGGCACAGTGACCTCTGTGCAGCATAGCCCATTCATTTAAGTCAATTAACCAAACTGCTGCTCTAGATGGAGGTGGTTTCTTTTAGTCGTTGTACAAGTGTTGATGTTTTGCATGAGAACATGGTGGCGTGTTTAGGTCTGCTCTTTATCATTGCTGCCTAATTGGGGTCTGACGACAGAAAATAGTTACTCGTCTAGCTGAGAAGGATAAAAGCACTTGTGCTGAAGTATAAACTCTCTCTATTTTTCTTCCTGTTCTATAGAAAACAGCAGTACTGATCAGAAGCAGGCATGCAAGAAGCATGAGCTCTACGTCAGTTTCAGAGACTTGGGGTGGCAGGTACGGAAACCATTCCTCTTTCTTCGGTCGCCAGAATTGCTTGGCCCAACAGAAACCTAAACCAGACACTGCTGTTTGCTGCTCCTATCCCAGAATCTTGATCAGTGACACAATAAAAGCCCAGAAATACCTTTGTTAGATGAAGTTACTGCTTTATTTGTGTTCTCCCAACACATAGTATAAGATATGGCATAATTAGGCGATATGAAGACAATACTGAAGGGTAACAGAAAACACATTAAACTCCTGTATGCCTTTTATAGAAACAAAGGGTGAAAATATCCAACATATCAAAACAGTATAGCCAAACAAACCTGAATTTCTCCTCCACTCTCAGGACTGGATCATTGCTCCAGAAGGATATGCAGCATACTATTGCGAGGGAGAGTGTGCCTTCCCGTTGAACTCCTACATGAACGCCACAAACCATGCCATTGTGCAAACACTTGTGAGTAACCATAGAACGAGAGGAAAAAATGCAGCAGTCATGTTAAGAGTCTAATCATCTCATCAAATGTCAAGACAATGTAGCCACTGTTGGAACAACTGTGTTTAATTATCCAAAAAGGGCATCATTTTCAGCAGTATCCACGCAAATACCTTTTTTTTTTTCTTCTTCTTCACAACTTCTTTTCCTCCTCCTCTTCCCAGGTTCATTTCATTAACCCAGAGACAGTTCCTAAACCCTGCTGCGCCCCCACGCAGCTCAATGCCATCTCTGTGCTCTACTTCGACGACAGCTCGAACGTCATTCTCAAGAAATACCGCAACATGGTGGTCAGAGCTTGTGGCTGCCACTAGACCATCACCATCCTCGCATGGACACATGCGTACGCACACACTCTTGGGAAAAAAAGGGCTTCCCCCTTGCTGTAATTTAAACATGTTGAGAGTTGGTTACAAAATATACTATGTGCTTTTTTTTTTTTTTTTTTTTTTGGAAGACTCTCTGTCATTCTCAGATGAACAGATAAACACACACACTCATGTTTGTGCTTTCTACTGTGTATACGATGCATTTAAAACAGTGATTGTAATGTATATTCATTCACACCCAACAATCTTTTGTTTATTTCAGTAATTATTCTAATTATTGTAGTTTATACTTTTACTGAGCGAGGGAGGGTGAATCTGTATTTTTCTTCTATGTACAATACCATGTAAATATTTTGTTTTTTCAAAAACAAAGCAAGTGTATTTATTTTCTGTCACTTGGATTTGTGTTTTTTTTCTTCCTTTATGTAAAGCTGCCTACTTCCTTTGTCAGTATGAGTGCACACAAACTCTGAAGAAATGAAAAGAAAACTACTTTTGGCATTAGCATTGAGTTCAAATACGGCACACGGCGCTCTGCCTCAGAAGCATGACACATTTATTTTGTAACAACAATCAGCTGAGCTGTCAGAGAGACGGGGGGGAAGAGAGTGGGATCTTTGTATGAAGCATCTTGTTCTGTGTGCTCGACATTTTCAGGTTTATATTTTTCTGCTGTAATACAATCTGTCATATTTAAAAGGTCTATTTATTGAGAGCCGGCTAAGTAACCATATGCTCCAATGTCTCGACTATGTTTCACTGCTGAACTGGTACAACAATAAACAGGAGAAAAGCAACAAAAGCCACTTTGAGATTTATTGTTTAATCTGGACGGAGAGCAGAACTGTGTCCAAGTCTGAGGAGGACACACGCTGGTATTGAACTGTCTTACACGTTCCTGCACAAATATTTGCTCGGATTGTAGTCTCACCCTTCACCTGCTGACCTGAGATCTGCAACAAGTTTTTTCCACATTCAAAAGCAAGCTAAGAATTTCTCAGGCTTAGTTACTACGTGTGTGTGGGTTTGCATGCCCGTGTCTGTGGTTTACGTATATGAGGTGGATGTGGGTTGTTTTCTGTCGGCGAGTGTGTGTCGATGCTCCCACATGCATTCAAGTACAAAGCACACTGGGTTTACGTGTAAATATTTTGCAGTGGTTGCTGACAGCAGATTTGGGGAAAATGCAGGATGCTTGTGCGCATCGGTGTCGAGCACGCTGCACCGACTTTTACATTTAAACGATGCGATCCGTGACACGAGCTTTTGTTTTCAGATTTCAGATTCGGATTCATTAGGACAGCTGTTCATTTAACTACACAGCAGTTTCTGTTTCCAAAGCATTGGAGCTCTTACAGTATATTGAGAACTTTTACCGAAAGGGCTGATGAAAACAAATAAAGAGTTACGTTATGTGCAATTCTCTGCACACCTGAATGAGTGGAGGAAAATTGTGAAAACAGCTGAGTGGAACTTCTGCACACTTGGTTAAGTGCTGGGTACTTTAAAGAAGTGTAAAGTGATTGTTATAACCCCAGTAGTAATCTGTCTGGATAACTGTATTATGGGATGGTTGAGGTAGCTTCTGTGTGTTCATATAACTACCTGCTGAAGGCTGGACAGTCTGGAAATTTCAGCTTATAATTCCGATATTTCATCTGTGAGAAATATTCTGTAAAATTGTGAATTTGTGTTGACAAGTAAAAATTCTAAAATTCATAAAGTATGTATAACTACAAATACTAACTTGCTGTGCTGGACTGGCTTCCTCTTGGTGCAGTTAACATCAAGGGTCAGTTCCTGCAGAGATGGCCAGAATGAGACAGACTTCTGGCTGTTTTCCTGTCAGACACATACCAGTAAGGAGAGTGTTAGGAGCTATATTATCAGCACAAGTTTGATTAAGATTTACTACATGTTTTTAAAAGCTGCATGCCCTCATATATTGCCAATTGATATCATTTTAATGTCTCCATTTGTCTTGGTGTTACCCCTTTGATGTGGAAATCTGAACAAACACTTAGGTAAATCTTGCTAGTTCTGGGTTGGACCCGATTTGACTTTCAGAGTAAGGTGCTGGAAACATTTCACAGAGATTTTAGTCCATACTGGCATGAAAGCATCTCATATTTGATGCAGATTTAATGTGAATCTCCTGTTCCAGCCTATGCCCAAGGTACTCTATTGACTGGGATCCAGTGGCTGTGGAGGGCTTTTTTCTCTGTGATCTCATTTTCATGTTTACTAAAGCAGTTTGACATAACTGGAGCTTTGTAACTGGAGGCATAATGTGTTCAGCTGGAAGCAGCCATAGGGGTTCATTCTAAAGGTATAGACATGGTCAACAACAATACTCCGGTAGGCTATGTTGTTTAAATGATGCTCACTTGGAAATACGGGTCCAACGTGTGCTAAGAAAATATCCCCTAAGCAATGTTTTTTCCCCGTCTTCTCAGACAACTAAAATCAGTTTCCTGTTCTTAGCTGCCCAGTGTGATCTTCTGCTGTAGCCCGTCCTCTTCAAAGATTGCCCATCCTCTTCTGATGTATTTTCACACAAAGAACTTTTGGTGACTGGGTAATTTTCACATATTTTAAACCATTTTCTGTAACTCCAGGGGATGACTGTATGGGGGAA
Organism: Neolamprologus brichardi; assembly: GCF_056152115.1. NCBI lineage: Eukaryota > Metazoa > Chordata > Actinopteri > Cichliformes > Cichlidae > Neolamprologus > Neolamprologus brichardi. Next base: position 23,495,586 of record NC_142123.1, read on the forward strand.
AATCCCAGCAGATCAGCAGTTACTAAAATACTCAAACCAGCCTGTCTGGCACCACCAACAATGCCATATTTTAAAGACAGGTAACTTACCTTTCTTCCTCATTCTGCTGCTTATTTTGAACTTCAGCTGAACTTAATGCTGAAATGCACTTAGATATTTGTGTTAATGACCAACTGAACATGTATACCTAATGAAGTGGCAGGTAAGTGTTACCCCCTCCCCTCTGCTATGCTTAGCTTACTAACCGTCAACCAATTTTCAAACTGTCCTGTCTTGCCAGGATCCTGAATTATATATATATTAGTTAATAAACAGCTCATATCATTCCTCTGAAGACATTCTGTGTCAAGGTCACATCATCACATGGTTTCAGAGCCACTTCTACAACACTGCACTTCATACCTGCTCTTACAAAGGGGAAGTATTGTGCTGAACTTTTTTTTTAACATAAAAATGTGACACTTTTAATCCTGCTTCGCTCCCAATCCTATGAACAAATTCTTGTGAATTAAATCTCACCAAGATCATAAGTCCACAAATGATCCACAACAGATTAGATCATCTTACTGATAGCACTTTAGTGTCTTAGCTCTACAGTTAGGCATTATAACTGCTTTTCATATACCCACCTTTATAGACCATAGACCATATTAATTTACTATGGCACAATCGTTTGGTTGATCAGGTTCACTCGAAGTTCACGTTGTCGGAACAGGCATTAACCAAGGTTTACAGTGCCCCCTGCTGGGCGAACTAAACAGTGTGTTTGCAAAACGGTGCCAAAAGTCTTCTTTAAAACACCTACGCGCCTCACCTTTTATCCAAGTGAACTTTGAATTTTTAGTCTCCGCCCACTCAGTGTCGTTACCCGATGTGAAATAATATCGGTCTTAAGTAAGGAGCATTAAAACCCCACATAATAGAGGAGGAGCTTCTGGTGAAAAGAAAAAAATCCTTACGCCCACACGCTTTCATTTTCACAAGAACGTTTCGGTATGACGGGTACAAGTGTTTGTTAGTGTGTGTGTGTGTGTGTGTGTGGGCGGTTATTACTCATGTTGCGAGGACCTAAATCTGTTTATACAGTCACATTGTGGCGACTTTTTATAGGGATAAAAGGATAGGCTTAGAGGTCCGACTGGGCTTCAGGGGCGGTTATGAGTAAGGTTGGAGTGTATTTCCAATGTAATGTGTTTTAAAACCATGAAAGACACAGCTGTGTCTGTGTTCATTCCCCATTTAGACTCGGTTCTACACAAGTGCTCATTCAGATTCTCCCAGCTAATTAATGAATACCTGTAAACTTTTTTTTTAGTAGTTTTCTGGTTCTAGTTAGCTGTTTTTACACAATAATGTGTCCTTGGTTGGAGTTTTGTGATCAAATGCACATTTAAATCGTTGACTTTAAACGGTGACTACAAATTGACTTCAAAAAGCGGTTTTACATTTTTACAGTTTTACATTTAAGTCTTTGCCTGAATGCCATCCGCGTGGCACAGTGAATTCACTCTCTTTCATTCACCTTCCTTTGAAACGAATCTACCTTCGTGGCAGCTCTGCAAGCGAGGGGGGAAACCGAAAGTATCAAATGAGTTAAAGCTTTCGCTTTCGCTTCCAAGAGCCCACTTAATTTTAGTTGCGACTTCTTCATTTAAGCTTGCGGTGAGATCCGTTTGTGTTAAATTGATAAACTTTTAGTCTGTTTTTGGTCTATTGTGCCGTACTTAACATCACATAAGAAGCTCGGACGGCAGCGAGATAAAAAAATACTGGTATTTTTCCAGTTTGCAAGGTGGGAACGTGATTAAACTGTGCTGGGTCAACTGTGCACATGTCTCTGACATTTGAAAGTGGAATTTTGTTCTTCTAAGACACAGTATGTTCTGAAGATGGATGACGGGGCTAAGTTGCACCTGAAAGAGTGGCTCATAGTCCAGATAGAGAGTGGGGAATATGAAGGACTTTGCTGGGAGGATGAGAACAAAACTATGTTCAGGATACCGTGGAAGCACGCAGCCAAGAAGGACTACAAACAGACGGAAGATGCGGCGTTGTTCAAGGTCAACATTTTCTAAACTTTTATTTTCCAAAACTGTAAACGTAAAATTTGCCGAAAATACTGTTTGGGGGTGTTTCAAACTGCATAAATAATCGGATCCCAATTTGAGATTGCGTTGAAGTAATCTGGACGATACCCTTATTTCCTGCACTGGATTATTGTCATAAGAACTTAAACCATAGCAGATGCAAAGGAAATGAGAAAACATTCATTTCACTGAACATTAGAAGTGGAGGGTGTTTAGTTTTTCGCCAGATTGTTGGACGGTTGCAGATGGTCGCATTAATGATCTGCAAGTCTTTGTTAGGAAGTGTTTTTTTTTATTATTGTTTTTATTTATTTAACTTTAACTATGTGAAAGAAAAAAAATTGTCTACTGATAAAATCCGTTACTTTGCTGTGTTGGCCAGGCCTAATAGTGGCCTGGCCAACACAGCAAAGTGCTTTTTAATGGTCACTAGGAGGCAGCCAAGTTTGACTGAACAGAGGCGATATGGACTAAGGTTATTATTAAGTGACCATAAACTAGAACTAGGTATAAAATAAATAACTGGAATTAACAATAAAAAAAAACACCGAATAAAATTAAAACTTCATTTTCAAGAAAGAGAGAAAACCAAGAAACGAAACCTAGTTTCTCACTAAAATACAAATATTCAGTAAAAGTTTGTGTTGAACCATTTTGTAATACAAAATATCCATGTTAAAATCTCAATAAACTAATAGTGTTTGTAACACAAAGTAAACAAAAACTCACAATTTTCAAAAATTAAAAACTGAAACTCAGCTTTGGAAGCAAAATGAAACTGAACAGATTTAAAAGCAAAAGCTGAAAACATAATGAAAAAGAAAAGACGATATTAATACAAAGCTATAATAACTAGACTATATGACTTCACTGGATTTATTCATCTGAAAGTATGTGGTAAACAATATATTTTTATTTACGTATTTATAGCAGAGAAATAATTATTTTATATCTGTTTCAATAGATGTTTGGTTTATCACTTTATTAATGCAAGTCAACTCAAATTTATTTATATAGCACCAAATCACAACAGCAGTTGCCTCAAGGTGCTTTATATTGTAAGTTAAAGAGAAAGAGAAAATCGCAACAATCCAAGCCCTCCTATGAGCAAGAGCTCTGGCAACAGTGGAAAGGAAAAACTTCCTTTCAACAGGAAGAAACCTCCAGCTTACCCCGGTTAAGGGAGCGATAGCCATCTGCTGCGATGGGTTGGGGATCAGGGGAAGAAGATTGGAAAGACACGCTGTGGAAGAATGCCAGAGGTTAATAATAACTCATGTTTAATTGCAGAGTGGTGTATTAACACATAGAGAGTAAAAAACGTGAGTGAAAAAGAAAAATCGTGCATCATGGGAAGCTCCCAGTAGCCTAGACTTATTGCAATGTAACTAAGGGAGGATTCAGAGTCCCCTGATCCAGTCCTAACTATATTCTTTGTCAAAAAGGAAGGTTTTAAGTATTTTAAACATATTTATGAAAGAATAAACCCAAAAGTCTAAAACTGCTATTTGAAAATATCCCTACTTGTTATCTTTTTCTAAAGCAATTCATTTCAATTTTTCCTCAATGATGGTTTGATGAATTCACACTTTTAATAATTTAATGATAGAAAAGAAGATTAATCAGACACTTGCAGATGATGAAGTGCATCAAAACATGCTTTAAATATGTTGAAGTTTAGAGTTCCATTCAGTTTTCTTTCATGCGACCACTTCTAAACATAGATTGTCTCATATTTTAATCTTTGTATTCAGGCTTGGGCTGTGTACAAGGGCAAATATAGGGAGGGCAGGGACAAAGCTGATCCCACCATGTGGAAGACTCGTCTACGCTGTGCACTTAACAAAAGCACAGACTTCCAGGAAGTCCCTGAACGCAACCAACTAGATATCACGGAGCCATACAAGGTCTATCGCATCCAACATGATAACGGCCAATCCAGGCCAGCAGGTAAAAACCGAGTGTAAGAGTTTCTTATATATATCTTTGATCTATCTACAGTTTTTGAGCTTTTTTTTTTTTTAAAAATTATCTTTACTTTACAGGGTATTGCTTTAACTATATAGTACAGTATATATGAGTATTTTATTTGTGCTAACTTTATCTACTTGTTGCTCTTCTCAGAGTCTATTCAAATAAAGGATCAAGTGATGCACCATGCCAAGAGTTCTCCAAGGACCCCCGCTTATCTGGACAAATTGGTAAACTAACCCATGCAGCCAGCAATCCCTGGATTAACAAAATATCTGATAGTGGATTATGCAGTGGATACACTGTAATAATCCTAAAGAAATGAAGAAAACATCAGTTTGCTTTTAAATGGGAATATTACTTCTATTATTTCTTGTTGGCACTTCATTGCAATCGAGTTTTGAACGGAGTTTAAAGAGTTATCGATTATACTATTTTGGATCTTTTCATTTATATTCTTTGCATGATTACGAGTTTAAAATAATCCTCATTTAATTAATCCGGGGTGTTGGTACAGGTACTCAGTTTATCTCTACAAGCTGTTTTATCTTATCTCCTTTTATGTGAACTTTCTTCTGATTGGTTGTCCCTCATAAACAGAAGGTGTGAAGAACACATAGGTGTTCTTTGCTCAAAGCCAGAACTGTGTGCTTGAGATAAGTCAGTGAAATGTCTGCTTTCACTGACATAATACAGAGCAGTCAAACTGTCTGAAACCAAGAATTTAGAGCAATCTGAAACCTGATGACTACTGCATATGCTGGTCAACTTAATATAATAAACATCCATGAATATAAATAGATAAAAATGTAAAAAAAAGTCACCTTTAAATGTGTATGTGTTCACCACGGTACACAACAGTGTGCACCTCCAATAAGAAGCTTTTGCTGTTATGTTAAAAATGTTACTTATAAGCCTCATCCAATGTTTATCTAACCTCGGTTTCATTTTTTGTAGCCCCCAAATACAAAAGAATCCTTTCAAGGAGACAAAGAAGAAAAAATATTAACAGGTAAGACTTACATACACAAACTGGTACATCACTATAGAACCATTAAGGATAATCATGACCACAAAGATCAAACATTTTTTGTAAAAGTGTACATTTATCCCTGCTAGGTTTCACAGTGGGCATGAGATTGTTATGGCATTTGGTCACCTTTGAGCTATTTACTTGTTCATTTTCCTATATACGAGTTGACTGCAGTGATATGTTGTCCAGGGCCCCATATTGGCCCTTTTCTGTGTTCCCAAATGGTTTGTGAGATGCTGATTGGGTAAACATATGATTTGGGTGAGAAGTTGGCTTACATTGGGATACTGATGCTGTTAACACAGTTATATTTTTGCTGAAGGGGTTCCTGCTGGCTGCAAAAAAAGACGAAGCCATTTGCTCCATAAATCAGTCATTTTCTAAACTTGACTCTTTAGACAGAATTAAATTCCATTTTGAACAGTTTTTTTTTGTAGTGCCAGAAGGACTCTCGTATTTCTTTTTGTCAGTCAACTGTTAGTTAGATTGCTGTCAAATTGGTTTTTCTTTATTTTTGGTCAAACTGGATTGGTAAGATAGTCACCCTTATGTCAAACTGTTTGTTGACATGGGAAAAATGTCTGTTTCATTCAGATGGTTTGATATGCCAACCCTTACTTCTCAGAATTTTACTCAGCTTAAAAGTAAAAGCAGCAACGTTACACACTGCATACTGTGCTGAGAAAGTTTTATGTGTGTTTTTTCTGCTTTAGAAAACCTGATGAGGGAGCACATGTACTGTGAGTTAGTGGAAAAACATCAAAACCAGGCCCCTGCACCTATAGCCTTCTTTAATCCTACACTTGCTATATCAGGTAAGAGCATTTTTAGGATTATGCACAGACAGGCGAACGTGTTGTTGGCTTTTTCAGCATATGGTCTGGAACAGATACTATCTTTTGTGTGTATTTTTTAAAATAGAACTATTTTGTTATATTTTGTAACTCTGTAATTTATTTTATTATTTAGTTTACTCTAGTTATTGTTCTGGCTTTCTTGGAGCAACTGTGACCACAGAATTTCCTCTGGGATTAATAAAGTATTCTGATTCTTATTCTTATCTTAAAGACTTCCGTATGCAGGTGATGTTGGTGTATCAGGGCCAGATAGTGATGAAAGTGACCACCAGGAGTCCAGATGGGTGTTTTATCCTGCAGGGACATGTTCCTTTAGGAAATGAGAAGATTTACGGACCCTGCACTGCCCAACAGCTTTCTTTCCCTTCCCCGGGCTCTGTATGCCAGCCACCCACTATGGCTGAAGCAATGAATCGCCTTCTTTGTCACCTGGAAAGAGGTGTTCTATTATGGGTGGCCCCAGATGGAGTGTTTATCAAGAGATTCTGCCAGGGCAGAGTGTACTGGAACGGCCCCATGGCCCAACACACCGACAAACCCAACAAACTGGAGCGAGAAAAAACCTTCAAACTGCTTGATATACCCACATTTCTCAATGGTAAGGCAGCTCATGCATACATCACAAATCTTTCCTCCATGCAAACAGGTGTTGTGTTTTTATCATCGATCTGAATATACCAATTATCATCTGCACAGGTCTCCAGAACTATCTACAGGGGAGGGGGCCTACACCCTCTTATGAGATTGAGCTCTGCTTTGGAGAGGAATATCCAGACCCCAATGTACCTAAAACCAAGAAGCTGATCATGGCTCAGGTGGGTGGGAAAACTTTACAGATTTACTTACACATTGTCACTGTTTAGCATCTGGTTGTAAATAATATATCAAATATCTTTTTAAATTTTTTTATTTGATTTGCTCATAAAAACAGGGGATTTAATTAAAAAGTTTTCAGTTTCAAATTAAGATTCATATTCTATAAATCTTCTGCGCAATGAGTTAAAATGGTGGTCAAATGGCTCCTCCTGTCCATGTGTTGAATCATCCTTGGTCAAGGTATCAAACACCAAGTTGGTGCATCCATCATAGCATAAATGTTAGATAAAAGCACTGGATGAATGAGACTCATAGTGAAAAAGTGCTACTCTATATAAATACCAGTCCAATCCAATCTATGTCCCTTTTACAGTTACTCCCCTTAGAATGTCATTCAGTGATATGTGACAGTGCATCTGATTGGCTGTCATCCCCTTGTACATTTTTAAAATACCCCACCTGGTAAATATTAACTAAATTTTATGTCAAGCTGAAAAGTCTTTTGCCTTCCAAAGTCAAATCAGGACTTTGGAACATGAGCTCGCCGTGCAGCAATAGTAATGTCAACCAGCAGAGGTCCCCATAAGCATATTAATTGTGTATCACAATGTCCTGTTGGTCAGGTGGTTCCCTTGTTTGCAGTGGAGCTATTGCAGAGGTTCAATTTGGCAGAAACTGAAGAGAAGCCTCTGACCATCACCTCCAACACAGCGGGAGAGAAGATGTAGGAGGATGAGGAAAGCTACCGTGCTTCAGGGTAGGCTTGGACAGTGTACAAGTGGATTACTGAAGGTGTGTTTCTTCCCTGTAAAGACACCCGCAGAGCATTACAGTGTTGTCAGCAGAGATGGAGATGTGTTTAAGAAACATATCATTGCAACACTGACCTGTTTGCAATGCATCAAAATAATTTGCTTTTTATTTCTACCTTTTGTTGACTGTAAAGTGTTACCAAGTGCTCTGCAAACATATTGTTTAACCCAATAAAATGTGCTTCCAAAATACTGTAACATTAAACCTTTATCATGTATCCAATATTGATCTCATATATATATTTAGAGTAGTACTGCTAAGTAATTTAAATTCACAATGCTTTACAACAAATGGCATGAATAAAGTGACACTTGTAAATAAATCTATAAAGCTTTTTTTTCCTTTATTTCTAGCCAACATCATATAACATTCACAATTTTTTAAAAATATACATTTTTGTAGCTATAACATTTAAAAAGAAAAATCAACTTTTTGAAAAAAAACAAAAAAAAAAAACCAAACTAAAGTGAGAGAGTGTGCTGAATCAGAGAATACCCGTATCTGAGTTTAAAATACTTTCATCATTTTCCCTGCCTTCAAACATATACAGTACATAAAAAATGAGATGGGAACAAAAGCGTACAGTACACAGGGGTCAAGAGTATTCACAAAGCATCATGTTCCAACGTGTTATTAGCACCATTACTCTTCAGCCATACTGCACTTTTTTACTCTTTCCATCATTCAGTTTTTAATAGAAAAACACCATGAGTGTCGAGGCGATGTGGCACAGACCTGTCTGTGTGGGTGGGATTGTCTGTTACGCAGTTTTCATTAGTGTTCTTCCTTTCTCAGAGATAATGTTAAGAACATATTGGAGAGTAATGCCTTGACGAACAACCGTTTGAAATGACTCCCAGTGATGAGAATAAAAAAAGGCTAAGAGTTGCTCGTACATTCACCTTGCCTGCCCAGGCCGACCCGTAGGCATTGGCTCAGAAGCAAGAAAAGAAGAAAAAGAAAAGAAAAATGCATTGCAAAATTGACAGAGAGATTGCATTAAATCTGTTTAGCATATTTACTGTATATAACACCTGTAATGCAATATATATATAGTCAATTTTTGTTCATGTATATCTGCAATTCTTCAGTAGCATTAACTTTCATAACACTGATTGAAAATACCCTGCAGCAAACACTTTCAGTAAGTAGGTGTGGGGGACAACAACCATTACAAAAACAGAGTGAACACACAAGTGCTTGATTGTCTCACTAAATGTCATCAGTGTTTGTAAGCAGCCATCCAGAGAATCTTCAGCTGCTGCTCCTTTCAGGGCTGTGCTAAGTTAAATATGAGGGATGGAAAGGAAAGGAAAGGAAAGGAAAGGAAAGGGAAAAAGGTGAAAGGAAAGGAAAGGAAAGGAAAAAAGGGTAATGAAAGGAAAGAATGGTGGAGGAAGGGGCCTTAATAGAGTTGACTATCATTTGGGCAGCAGTATGGACACCTGCAAATTGTGTTTTCTGTTGTATATATATATATTTTTTAAATTTCCTTCCCTGCAACCCTGCCTTGAGGTCTCTCCATTGTTTGTCTTGGTTGGTGCAACAGAGACAAGGAGGGTGTGTATGTGCGCCTGTGTATGTGTAAGTATGCATGTGCAGAGTTCTACTGCCACTTCATTAGCTTGGAGCCATGAGGTAAATCCAGGAGGCTTTCATCAGTTCTGGTTGAGGGAAGGGTGTCTGGGGCAGACCAGCGCCGTTTGCGTGGGCGCTGCTGGTCCTTAGCCAAGGGCTCTCGGGCCAGAGCGCTTGGAGGGGCCGGCACGGTTGGATGTGGGTGTTGAGGCAGAGGGGGAGGAGGAGGTGGTGGTGGCATCTCCTCCCTGTGCGAACTGCTGGACTCTGCTGCAGCCCTCGAGGGTAGTTGCGTGCGATGGGTCCTGGAGCTGGTACGAGTGTGTGTCCGATGGGTCGGGGTGGGGGTGAGGGCCAAGCAGACATCACCCTCTGTGAGCTGGCGGCAGGGCAGGCTGTACAGCTGTGTGGTTCTCTGGGGACAGCAAGAAGACCAGCCTCTGTCTTGCACAAAGAACGGATACTCCACCAAGACCTTCAGTAACTCCTACACAAAACCACAACATTGTTAAAAACTCAAAGAAAAGACAGTGCATGTCTGGCACTTATTATCAATACAGTGACACGTTGGTGTTTAGTGAAATGTATAAAGAATTAAACAACCTATAAAATGCAGCTTTTGACCGGGAAATATCAAAGCAACCTACACTATGAATAATCACTAAGTTTGTCCTATAATATTTTGGCTATCTACTTGAGGATTTATATCTATCTATGTGTGTGTGTGTGTGTGTGTGTGTGTGTGTGTGTGTGTGTGTGTGTGTGTGTGTGTGAAATTCAAGTGTAAGCTTAAGAAGATATGTCAAAGCAAAGCTGACCTGAGTGTTGCGGTCTGTGAGATGGACATGCAGGTGACTGAAGCCTTGTGTACTACTGGGGGAAATCTGCAGGACGGTGCAGGTGCTGAGGTGGAATTCTGGGGAGGTATCTGCACTCCTCAGGAAGTCCTCAGTCCTCAGCTCCTCCACCCGCTTCAATCGCCCGCTGGCTAGCTCAATCAAAGAACCCTTGGTGAAGTGAGGTAGGAGTGCAGGGGGAGATGGGTGATGATGGGAAGGAGACAAATCTCTCCCTCTGTCTCTTTCTCTGTCCCGTCGTCTCTCACGCTCACTGTCTCTTTCTTGGTCTTTGTCAAACTGTGATTGTTTCTGTTTTTCTTTATCTGTACTGCGCTCCCTCTCCCTTTGTGTGACCTTGTCTCTTTCTTGGTCTCTGTCCTGGTCTCTTTGTGGCCTGTCATGGCTGTTAGGTAGACCCAGTGGTGAGTGTGGGGAGTTCCTAAAGTTGTGCTGTCTGGGGCCTGGCTCCCTGTGCAGGCTGTAAAGACTTGTTCCTGAGGAGCTGTAGAGTGGATAGGTTTGAGCCTGAGGGCTGGAGGGACATGCCGATCCCAAGGAGTAGATGATTTGGGTTTCAGCTGGTGTGGCCCCTAGGTGATCCAATAGTCCCCCTCTACTTGCCCTGGAGTCTGGTCCAAGAGGATGGGGAGTGAGAGAAAGCAAATTGGAGCTGGTCTTAACTATTCCAGGCAGATGTCTATCCTGCAGTGAGGAATGTGGCTCAGCGGCCCCCTGAGCTTGAGAGTCTGACAAAAATGGCCCTCCAGAATGGATACGTGGTGTTAGATCCTCCTGCTGTCGCCGTCCACCATTGGCATGGGAGCTATGTGGACTAATATCAAGCTGGGCTCTGCTGCTATCATTCCCATAGTCTCCCGTGAGCAGAGGCCTGGAGGCTGAGGCAGTCCTGCTGCCCGACCCATCCAGGCCATTGGGCCGCTTTCCCAAGTACCTGGGTCTCACTTCAACTAAGCTTGGTTCTTGGGAGTAGAGAGGGTGGTGGCCAAACAGGTATGATGGGGAAAAGAGAGAGGAGCTATAGTCCCGCCGACCGCTGTTAATATAGGACCACATCTCTCTGGGACTGGCTGGGAAGGGAGTCTTAAAGGATGAAGTAGAGGAGGATGATGGAGAAGGTGGCAGAGAAAGGGGAACCTCCCCTCTGAGCCACCTGGAGTGATGGGGCAGGGATGAGGAAAGAGGATCATCTCTCCAAGCGGGTGATCCTGAGCCCCTCCTTTCGCTGACCTGCCCTGTGAAGAGCGGAAGAGAAACAGTGGGTGAATAGCTTAGGGTCCATGGTATGGGCACAGGGAGGCCTGGTATTGGAGCAGGAAGGGGTGGAGGAGTATGTAGGAGATGCGGGTTCGGATTTGCCTGGACACGGTCCCTTTCACTGGCTTCTCCTCTCCCTATACTGGACCGACTCCGCAGAGGTACAGGGGGTTTAAACTCATCCAGGGGGATGTGGTGTTCTGCTGATCCTTGGCGAGACTCCCTCTTCTTCGGAGGGAGGCACTCTTTGCCGCGGTCAGGGCTGGGATTCATGGGTGGGCTCCAGCGGCAGTGGGGGCCCCCTGTTTATGGGTGTAGGCTAGGTCACATGGGCCTCACGGGAGAAAGAGGGGTGCAGACAGAGGGGAAAGCTGACACACAGCATCACTGTCAGATCACTGTGGATTCTCTTGCGCTGAAGCACCACTCACCTACAGAGAGGATAAAAGAGAACAGAAAACAGAGATAGGTGGGTAAACTTGAGGGAGGGGACAGAGACAGAAGTAAGAGAGATTAAGTGTGAACACTGAAGAGGAACAGTCTGTTAGGTCCTGGCATCAGTTGTAGTTAAGACTTAGCTGTCAGTCTGGTCAGACATACAAACAAACATTCTGCTGTATCAGGCAGATGGAGAGAAATCAGTTGGTGACTCCCTCTTCCAAACTACTTTAAAGAGGTTAGAAACTCCAAGCTTTTCTGATTGCTGTAGCTAATTAGTCATTACCTATGCAGTGCGGTGGGACTGAAACCACCCAACTTACTCGATTCATTCAAACACATTACTCCCACATGTGGGCTAAAAATACATTTTGCAGCCAGTGAAGTTCAGAGGCAGTGCAGTATGTATGTGTATGAGTGCGCAAAAACACACACGTAGAGCACTCACAGCAGGAGAGTTTTCATCTCTGACTCTCAGGGGATGATTGGAATATGCAGATACGTTTTTGTACCACTTTCATGAACCACCCCCTCGACACCCTCGGGTGCTGTCTTTATTCTATATAAGCCTTACTACTAACACCCCTCCAACCCTTCTCTCTGAGACAAGCACATGGACAGCAACAGACACACAAATACTCCCCTCAGGCAGCTGTACTTACTCCCCCAGTGAAAGGCAAAGCTGGTCACCACCCACCCAAAGCTGACAGAAGCACTGTTGATATTACCACCAGTTGTTGTGGATACAGGGTATATGTCTTTGCATATTAATTATGTGTCACAGCAGGGAATGCAGGGGAAAAGAATGCGCGTCTGTTTGCGTCCCTGCACGCACGTATGCGATGTTTGTTTGCGTGCATGTGTTATTTTTCTTTTTTCCCTGGAAAAATATGTGAATGTGTTTATTTGTTTAGGTCTTTGTGTGCGTGTGTGTTTGTGTTCGAGTCCTCAAATGTGTCAGAGATTTTGCAGCCTTGTTTCATTCAGTGAGAAGTGCGGGGGAGCTCCTTCAATTCTTCTCCAAATGCTTTAAATGAGCTCTTTTGAAATGATGGCTGCCACGCTCCGAGTCCAGCTGTTCCCTCCGCCGCCACCGCCGTCGTTGTTGCCGCCGCACCAGCCCCGCACTCACCCGCAAGTCTGTCTCAACTGCCTACCGACTCCCTGCCGTCTCACCATCCGCCACACTGTCACCATGGCAACTGTATCCACACACACTCACACATCCAGCTGGTTAGAGAGGTTAGATAGGGATACTCCATAGAGAGGCGGGAACACTGTTGCTCATCAAGTGACTTGGTCCAAAAACAGAATAAGTGTTAGAGTGGAGCAAGCTGTTTGTGCATCTGAGTTGAAAACTGAAAACTGGGCAGTGAGAGGAGGGGCTTCCTTTCATCCCGGTTGCGGGCAAGAAAGGTGAAGAAAATTCGTAAATGTTTATAATGCACAATAATTAGGTTAGTAGATGAAGCAGATGATGAGGGTCAATGTTAAGTGACTTCTTTTAAGTTATGCGGAAAGCTGGGGGCTAAAAAAAGGCCTTGTGTTTCAAAAAATATATATTCTGGATATGGGGCCTTAATCGGACGTTATGTAATCTACAGACATTTTCAATGTGAGTTCATCTGAGCTGTTAATATTTATGTTCACAATAATTTGTTAAATTCATTGACTTAAAGTTTTATTGATTTCTTCAATATGCCAAAAAAGCCTTTTTAGAAAGCAATAAAATCAACGTAAAAACAAACATCAAAATCAACAAAGTATTCAAAGGTTTTCTTATGTTTTTTTTTTCTATAGCAGAATTTCATTAAACAAGCACTTGTCTAGAATCCAGATGTCTTAAATAATAATAATAAAAAAAATTGGCTTCAGCTTTTGTCCTCAAATGACTCTTATACTCTCGCCATCTTGACAGTCATTATGAAAAAGGTTGTCAAAATAGACCGAATATAAACTTGCCAAAAAAAAGTACAAGAAAACAAAGAACACAATTGTACATGTGGAGGAGTTTGCAGAGAAATGTCAGGTTCTAACAGAATACTCCTACACTGTGCAGACATGCACACAGAGAGTTGGAATTTAGCTGGAGCTACTGTTGTTGTAACATTTAAATATATCAAAAGCGTCCGATCAAAGCCATAATGATGTTACATGTTCCTTCCAATTAGGGATTCCTCAGTTTTTTGCATGGCTTTGTAACAATACATGCAATTAATAAATGCAAGTGTGTCTCATTTTCACTACAACTTATAAATTAATCCATAAATTTTCTTTTTATTATACTGAAATGCAAAATGCTTACATTTTCAACTTCTGAACAACTTCAAAATTTGACATGTACATTTGCAGTGCTCTTCCTCGTCCCGCCTTTTCTCTTGACACATTACTCAGGAGTAATGTCCAACATCAGAAAAATAGAACTGCTAAATTTTGGTTGCTACTTTTGCCTACTTTGATATTTCGCCTATTTTTTTTTTTTTAAAAAAATAAAGAAACATCAAACAATAGTTCCATCATTCTAACTGCAACAAAAACACATGTAATAGGTGCTGTTATCCAAGGAGAAGACAGACAAGTTGATGGAGTTGCAAGTTGTTGTGACTTGATGTCACACTGACCTTACAGCAGGCTAAGCAGACATCCCGGAGTTGGCAGTCATTCATATTGTAGTCCTCCCAGAGGGTCAACCCACTCCTCAGCTCCTTACTGTGCTACACTGCTTCTCCAAAGCACTACAGCCAGTTACAACACCCGCAGATATCAGCAGCTTCCAGCTACACACTCCCTCTGATCTCTGTACGCATGAAATAGCACCAGCGAGCCCACCAAACTGAGGGAAAAAACTGAGAGCCTGCTATCCGTCTCTGTGTCTGTTGTGTATGTGAGTACGTGTGTGTCAAGTGAGTGTGTATATGCTTGTGTGTGCAAAGGGCTGAGGAAATGAGTAATATCTAGCAGTGAGAAACATGTCTGCTATGCAGAGCCACACAGGCAGACCAGTTGCTGCTGCCGCCCACTTGCTTTAATCACTGTGAGGGATACAAACATGCATACACTCATATACACACACGCATACACATATATGTATACATTGTATACATATTTATATTTATATATGTGTGTGTACACTTATATAAATATATATATGCACACACAATCGAGGATGCAGCCCATATAGATTATATACTGCTCACCCAATCTTAAATGCATAAAATAAAATAAAAAAAAAATCTGTAATGAAAATCATTCATCTATATGTGTGAACATATTTCAGAAGACATGCTGCCACATTAAAGTAAGGGAGGGATAAAGGGGAGGCAGAGACTGTTGAGAGACAGGGAGGGACGTGGTAGGAGGCTCATCCTACACACACTCTCAGACTTAGGCTTTTGCTGCTGCCTCTGACTCAAAACTAAACCTCACATCCATCAAGCACATGCACACACACACACACACACACACACACACAAACACACACAAATACACACACACGATACTTGTTCTTTTTTGTTTATCTGTAGTTTCATCTGAATTTGCGTCCTTTGTTCTCATCAAAGCACTTTATGGCGAACCTGCTTGTTCAAAGAGCTTTTATGAATACATTTGATTTGACTTCATATGTATGCACACACACACACACACACACTCACAGACACACACTCATACTCAAGCTCGTACGCTAACAGGAGCACTGCAGGAGAGCTCTGAATGATTTGCTTCAGTGATTCAGTCGATACAAGTGAAGTGTGTTGGTATAGCGGGTATGGCTTATTAGGACTGTATCAGCGCGAGCAGTGTATTTCATTCACAGCGAGAAATCAAAAACCTGTCAGTGATAAAGCCTTCTGAAAAATAATAAACAGGCCCTGCATTGAAAACGCAATACTATGCAAATAACCCTGTCTGATTCTGGTCAAAGAAACAGGGCCAAACCTCAGCTCAAACGAGCTTATGTTAATTATCAGCACAAAATTGCGATTCAGAAACAAGAACATAAAGTGGAGCACAAGAGAAAACAGGATTTAATGAAGCAATCAAATCATTATTCATGGTTAAGTGAAAAAAGAAATCTTTATGTTCCTTTACAGTTCTATAAGCAAACCATTTGTACCCACCAACAGCACATCAGAAGTTAACCTTGTCTAACTTCTCATCTTCAAAGAAATGGAAAGCTAATCAGACAAGTAGGTGTGTGTTCAAAAATCAGCCTAAAGGCCACATTAAAACAATCTCAGAGTCAGGCAACAACTGCCAAGTGCATCTCCTCTGACATTTAGAAAACATTACTTGTATTTTTTTTCAAAGTGAAAATGATGTGCATTGAGGTTGTGTGGGCATGAGTGCTGTCTGCTAAAGCAATTGTTAAATTTATGTGGGTTATTTGAGTATCACAATCGTATCACAAGAGACTGTAGGTAAAGTCATGAGGCGGTGCAGATTAAGAACAACACGGCATATATTAGGACTTTAAATGAAACTAAATTTTACATTCAAAAATAAAAGTGAAAAAAATATTTTGAAGGTAATTAGATTTTTTTTTATTAGGTAGACTGCTCCACAAGGCCATAATAAATAAAGATAAAATATGCCAAGTATAGTAGGAACAAAGGTAGTTCACAAACAGAACATAATTTGCAGTTGTTAAAAAAAGCTGTATTACGCTATGTTTATTTTATAATTGTTTCTCACTTGTCTTGCATTTCTTTCCAACCCATTTTTAAGACAGCGGGAGCACTTATCGAAGTAATTATAACAAGAGCTGTGAAGAAATACTCAAAATCCATAGTTTATCTTGCAAAACTATATTTATGGTGATGGACATGGACATAAAATCTGAATCACAAGTCCCTTTGTCGCTGTTTACAAAAAAGAAACTTAAATGTAGCTGTGCATTTGCACTTTTTTCTGATCTAGAGCAATAATTAAATATGCACTTTTTTTCTATGGTGTATCACTTTCAACAGTGCAAAGTTACACATTACTGTATGTGGGAGATTGACTGGAATGGATTCGCACTTACGCCTTTACCGCTTGCACTGTAACTTGTTGGCCAATCATTGCAATAGAAAAGAAAGAAAAGAAAAAAGATGAAACGGTTTTATGGCACTGCATATCACAAAGAAGAAGAAAAAAAAAAACATCGTGGCAGATGCCTGCAGAGGCAGGATAACACATTCCAAAAGATTTGTTTTTTTTCTGCACTGCATTGCAAGGGGACGTATCTGTTGTGATTTGGATGAGAGGCTGTAGCCCAACAGACAGAAAAGACAGAAGGCGTATAAAAATCGCTCTGTAATTTACCATAAAGCACTGCACGAACATTTCCACTTATTTTTACATTTTTTAAATATATCTTTCCTTTGTGCTAGTCAGTACCGTAGAAGAGTGTGGCATTTCTTGTATGTGTAGCAAAGACAATAAAAAAAGAAAAGAAAAAAGAAATGTATGGAAAATAAGTCACAGATTTTGAAAACTGGTTCAATTATTTTGCATATTAAGACTTATTCATTATACTATACTAGTACTACTATATGTTGCTAATAATTACACATACCATATTACATATAAGTGGCATATGTAAGTGACTGACAAGATAGCAAGCAGCAGGCAGTTGTAAATAATGATTTACAAGGGTGTGCCAAGGCCCTTCTAATCAGTTAAAAGAGTGACAAATTGCCTTTCTGATGTGACGAGACGAGATGTGGAGGCTGAACGAATAGTTTTGAAAATTTCAACTTTGAAAATTACACAAAAGCAACCAATTTCTAAAACAATGGCTGATTTACTGTACCTTTATTTCATGTATTTTTTTTATTTTTTATTTCAATAAATTGGATGATTATGCAAGATAACCTACCGCTTAAATAAAAGATTTTAATCTAAAATCAACAAAGCCAGGTCAGTTAGCAGATGCAATACTTTCATATTGAAAAAAAAAAAAAACAGGAACTATTTTAAATGTTGAGGTGTAAATAAAATCATATGAACACAGTCAGCTTTTATATGAAACACTATTCAGTATTTGATAGACATTTACACGTAATAGCCCAGTCATAGTGAAAGAGAAGGAAATAGGACTGGGTTCATCACTGGGTATTTACTATGACAGAGGTATAGAAATGACTGTTGTCTTCTACTTATGTAGCACTCTTTGAAATTCAAGCAAATTCAAACGTATATATACAAATATTAACACAACAAACACACACTGCGTGTTAATCATTTATGGTACTATGATACCACTAAGGCGTTTGGTGTACTCTTCCTCAGTCTCTTCTGTTTCTGCTTGTCTCACTCTCTAGCTTTGCACTATTTAATCTGTCCATCTCACACACACACACACACACACACACACACACACACACACACACACACACACACACGGGGTCAGGCCAAGACGAGAAAGGTCAGATGAGTCAGACTACATCCAACAAACCGTAGCAGGAGTGTAAAGTACCATGAGGGGTTAAAGACCTCTACAGTTGAGGATTTAGAGAGCATGGGACATTTTACTTTTTTACATTTTTTTTAAGAAAATGACATTTAATGTGGGGTTCCCCCCCTCCCAAACCCCCACCCCTCCCTCATCGTCATGTGTAGCCTTGTATTAAGTATCCGATCACGTTTCAGGCTGGGTAGAAGATCTATGATGGACGTCTGATGCAGCAGAAATTTGTTGCTGAATGTAACAGATCGGAACAAAGGGAAGAGAAGAGGAGACAAGAGAAGGAGGTGTGGGGAACTGAGGGAGAGAGAGAGATAGCGATAGAGAGATAGATAAAAACAACAAAATTAAAAAATATAATAAACTTTGTTTTGATTTGCACCCACCATTCCCTTTAAGTCAAGCACTGGACAGACAGTGGGATAGTTTTTAATGGATTAAAACCCGCACCATCACATCACAACTGATCCACTGGATCCCCTTTGCTGTAGGGGTCAAGCGTCTTGATTAATGTGTAGACAAGTTAGCAAACATTCTCATTCATTATAATTTTGGTAGAGTGGTGGTAGAGTAAGGTTGAGGTGTGGGGTAGGAGGGGTGGGTTGTGGGGGGGGGGGGGGGGGGGGGGGTGGTGGTGGAGTACTACTAGCTTTGTGCAGCGGATTACTCTACAAAAAGCCAGGCTAAGCTGATAAAAGGACACGGTGATATGGGCTTGTTGGGCAAAACGCCAGGTCAGCCTTCAGGGCACTGACCCATTCTTCAGCAGGATGAGCCAGCAGCCCTGCCCGCAGCAGGTTCATCATAATGAAGATCAGATTATGGCTCAGGAGTTACTATTAACACCCCTACACACACATACACAAATACACACACACACACACGGCAGGCTCCATGTACACAAAAACGTGCATGCAAAGAGTCAAAAGACTGATTCTTTGTTCACTTATGACAGCTGTGTACACCTCATAGCTGCATAAAGTAATAAATATATTGCTATTTTTTTTAGTATGAATAAGATCAACAGTCCAGCAAAAATAAACATCACATATAAACTCCTAAACATGACAACTGAAAATATAACTGCTGAAGATTGCAAGAGCAGAGTTAATAGGAGGAGAGTATGGCAGACTACAATGTGAAGTCTGTAATGTATTGCTGAGTTAATCCCTGTGAATCCTAACTGGTACGGCCTAAGGCAGGCTTAGTATAGTTCTGGGAGGAAATCCCCCTATGTAGTGGTACAGGCCATTAGCCCCTAGGGTATAAATAGGGCAGCTATTGCTCCTTAAGCTGGCTTTTACGCAATATCAGTTAAAAATATGACTTGACTAATTACATGCAGGTCAGCCAGTCAGCAGAAGCAAAAAATTCTCCACCTCATGCTCCTCTTTCTTTGACCGTGGCGGCCTGCTGCTGTCTGTCTCTCTTTACTTCTGTAAATACTTCAGTGTGCACTTCACATACAAGTGTGCACACATGGGTCAGCGTGAAACAACTTGACAGGTATTCTGCAAATCTTGTGGCTGACATTCTCTGGGGCGGGTGTCATGCAATTGTCATTCATTGACATTTAAAGCGTCTGCTGATGGAAGTTTCATTTTTGCATTTTTCCATTGTCTCAGTGTGATCATTTGCCTATAATGTAGCATCTACACCACATATGCTTTCAACCACCAAGTACTTAGTTTGGTTTCAATTTCTAGGCATCAAATAGTTCACAAAGATATAAAAACACACAAAACAAACACCAACTGACTAGTGTTTGTCAGATGAAAACAATTCTTATGCAATAGCAGTGATGTCACGCATTGCAGATGCACAGTCATGCTTTGGTATTTTCACAGGCTCCTTTTTCTTTTAACTTAGATCTCCAACTTCTTATGTACATTCTCTCACAGGTAGAACAGTCAGAGTTTTGGAATTTGTGAATTAGTGACATGATTAGCCCGACTCAGAGCCCTTCATGCAAGCCGTACTCTCACGCTATGAAATCATCAGCTTACGAGTGGGGTGGAGGCGGGAGAATAGGGGAAAGCCAAAGGGAGGGTGATGAAGTCTGATGGGGTGAAAAGAGCTTGAAAGGGAGAGGACAAGTGTCTGCGTGTGTGCGCGTGTGTGTGGCTGAAGAGGAGGGGGATTACTTTTCATTCCAAAGTTTTGTTGTTTTTGGCATTGTCCCCTGGCGACTGCCACTCAAACTGGGTTTCTGTTGGTTGTCTGGTTTAGCAGCAAAATGTCAGCAAGCTGTAAGCAAACA
Source organism: Neolamprologus brichardi (assembly GCF_056152115.1). Taxonomy (NCBI): domain Eukaryota; kingdom Metazoa; phylum Chordata; class Actinopteri; order Cichliformes; family Cichlidae; genus Neolamprologus; species Neolamprologus brichardi. The sequence goes on from NC_142123.1 coordinate 23,516,001, forward strand.
TAGTGATGACATCTCCATGGAGAGAGCATGGCCAGGTCTCCTGTTGGTAGCTTAAGTGCCATTCATTTTCAGAGAGACTGTCTAGACTGGCTTCACATATACTGTCTAGAGTACCTTTATCACTGCTGGTATTCAAGGCAACATTGCTATACACTGCCATTATTGCTATTGCTGTACAACCCCTCCCACACCAAATCTGCCAACCAGCCACACACGGTCACAGTCATTTACTCAACACATGCTTATTCAGTTTGTTATAGAGGGTGCTGCAAATTATATCGAAATAGGATTGAGTGGGCTTAATGCTTCGTTTCAAAATGAATACAAGGAAAGTCCCGAATCCACTTGAGAGAGAACCTTTATCACCCATCAATTTGATGATGTCTGCTAATAAAAAGAAGATAAATTAAATTAGTGAAATATGCTTCGATGAGTTATTTTAATATTCTCCAAGACCAAAAAGGGGGGGGGGGAATGAAATGAGTAGGAAAAGAGTGCTCGGATAGAAAAGGTAATATACATCCCACTTTCGGATAGGGTTTAAGGTCACTATTGATACAGGATGTATCAGATGTTACACCTTCAGTACAGTGACACCAAAGCCAATACTGTGCATTCTATTGTTTGTGCACACCGGGTCTGTCTGAGGGAGCAATTTTACTTGCACGGGCTTCAGCAGGCAGAACGGCAGGCTTGGCTGGAAAAACAGTGGGTGTTAGTGGTGGGTGGCCCGGTTGAAAGGTCACTGACCCCTATTGTAGATGAAGTGTGGAGGAGTAGGAGAACATACTGCTTGATCATACACAAGGGTTAGCATGTCAAGGCCAAGGAAAACGATCTGTATATATACAAAGAGCAAGAACAGACTTGGATAACCGGCAGATTAAATATGCAAGTTTGCTTTTGACCACACACATACACTGGTTTATAAGCATATACATATCTTCAGTTAACATAAAAAATAAGCAGATTCAAATGGAGATTCATCGATGAAATGCCACTCCCTGCACCTTCATCTCTTAGGACACACTGATCAACAGGTGTGCTGTCACCTTAAAGCAGTCTGGCACAGTGTCAACTGTATTCAAACACTTGCCTGTGTTTGGGATTATTCATCACACACTCCTGGCTCCTCTGCTGAGCTCCCAAGCCAATTCTCATACCATTCCAATTGTGGGAGTGCTGATCTTGGAACAGCAGACATGCAAGTCCCTTTGACTGACTAAAAATGGCACGAATGAAGAACTACTTCATAATGAAATAAAGTTCACAGAATAATTACCCAATGTCGCAGCTTCTCTTTTCACTATGCCTCCTGAATTAGACGCTGTATGAGTTTATAGTAGGACAGCACTAAGATGACTCCCTGTCCATTCCTTGAGAGGACATGCAAGACAGGCAAAGACACGCAAGCCTTTGTATGCCAATAGGTGTGACTTGGAGTGACAAATGAGAGTGATTATTCCTCACACATCGTGCCTGAATGTTTTCTTGCCTTCTAAGTTCCTGAAAAGAAACTTGTTAAACAAAATTAAAAAGAAAATGAACGCATAAATGAGGTTACGTGAGTTAGGTAAACTCAGACACTCAGACGCGCTTCACTGTGTTCAAGACAGAATTTTCCCCTTTTAAATTCAGCCTTAAAAGTGACTCGCATATATGAGCAACATATGATTTCTTTAATCATGTCTCTGCATGAATTTACACTTCATTCTGTAAGTTTTCCCTTTTTGTGCCTTTCACTTTCAGTCTCCTTACCCCACCCACTCTATGTCTTCCTCTCCGTCTTTCCCTCTCACTCATCTGGGTAGCTGCTTGAGAGCATACACTCAACGTGGGTGGGAGTGCTAGAGTAGAGTATATGACTGTTAACACAAGGTGCAGGGTGTGTGTGTGTGTGTGTGTGTCTGCCTGTCTGCGTGGTGCTGTAGGTGGAGAGGCACAGCAGGGCGTGAAGGAGCGCTGTGATAATGACAGGCCATGCATTATATAACATGCAGATTGCATAAGGAGAAGATTATTTTGGGTCCAGATATTGAGGATGTATAAGTAATTTTTTTCTTTTTTTTTTTCTTTTTTACGTGGGTGTATAGCACTATGCGCACCTCTAAGTGCACGGATGTGCGTTTGTGTTGAAATGTTCTGAAATGTACTCATTTTTGTGGTTTCTTTCGAGGAGTGTGTGGGTGTTAAGTAAACTAAAGTGTATTATGTGTTTGTAAGAAGGGGGCATGAATGTTTTCAGATTTCTTTCATAGCTATCTGCATATCAAAACAAGTATGTGGGAATGTTGGCACATTTGTGTACAGTGTGCATAAGGGTGTCTTTATTGCAAGCTCCCACTCATTATCACTTTTAGACTTCAGAGAGATCCACTTGGAGGGAAAAAAAGGGTTGAGTCTCCCTGTTGGGTGAAAACCTTGTAACTTCCAGTTTTGATGATTTTCGTGTTTGAGCTTGTGTTAAAAGAACACGCGCTCCTCTGTGGACTGCACAAGTTTTATGACTCTCTCTCAGTCACTCAGTCACAAGGTTATGGTCCTGCAGGATGTGCTGTTTGGAGTCACAGAAGTGAGGCAGCACAGATACAGTCTCCGTGTGCCACTGCCTCGTCTGTGCGCCTCGCTCCATGCATGAGTGTGCCCCTGTAAAAATAGACCTCTTAAAGGGCCAGCAGCCACTCAACCTTCTCCCACAAGAGGCCTGTTCTCCTCTACATGGTGACAGTACTCTAAGAAACATGGCATGGGAGAACATGCTGTATTTCTAATTCAGCCCACAGAGAAAAGTTGTATGCCTCTTTTCCAAAATATATATAGAACCATCGCTACATTCAGTTTGCCTCTACATCATTCATAAGGGCACATCTCTGTACACTGAAGTATATCATAGAGCCGTAGGCTTTGACTTGTTAAGTTGCTATAACACAAAATAAACACGGGAGATCTGGGTTTTGAAAACACCCATTTACAACTAGAGCCCTGCTCTGGCATGAACCTGCACTGATACACCAGAGGATCCCTGCTTGAAATTGCAAATGACAAATTCAACATTCAAAGCAGCGATTGCACCTTGTAGATGAAACTCACGTTCCTTTCAGAAACAAGCATCTCTCAAAGCAATCACACTGAGACATAAGACTTCCTGTACACTCCAGCAAATCACCCTCATAATTGAAGTAAGCAAATTAAGTCGATGGGGACAAATGTTATATGCTTCCCTTCAATCACATCTGTAGTTGAGAATTGTTTGAACCTGTGAAATGTTCCTTTATGCAGCATATGGGATGTCACCACAACAGAAGGACAGTGCTTGATGTAGCAGAAATAGATACACAGAAATGATAACTGTGCACACTGGTGGAGTATGAGTCTCCCTCTATCTCTATCTCGAATGGGAAAGAAATGAGGAGGGAGCAGTCAATAATGGAACTACAAACTGGCTTACATGTTCTGTGCTTTCAAGAGGAAAACACAGAAACAGAAAAAATCGAAGTCTTTGACTAAGTAGACTTTTAAAGTTAATTAAAAAAAGAAAAGGGACTTTATAAGTTCTTCCAGTGAATAATTATAAAGCATCTCTTACACTGCTTGAATAGGAACTTAGATCACAGATGCCTAATGCACCTGCCTTTGATTGCACGAGCTCTTTCCTAGACTTGTCCCCAACATCTGCAAATCTTTTTCCCCCTCTACTCCTCCTCCATCATTCCCTTTCTAAATTTTCCCCCACATGGGCTAACCCCACCCTCACCAATATTATACCCATCCCTCCCAATTTAAGTGGGCTCCTCGAGGGCCCCCTTGCTATCTCTGGACCAAGGCTATTTAAGCCCACTGCTCTAATTCTGAAAGCCCTGATCTGCCGTCTGAGGCTGAGTGATGAACCTCCACCTCTCTCACTCTGTCTGACTCCATCTTTCTCACACACTCCTCTCTGGATCAGTCACACTCTCCCTCTTGTTCACACGCTCTCTGTTATTCTCTTCCACGCACACAAACACCCACACACATAGGTGCTGACTTACATGAGTCTGTACAACATGCTCATTCACACGCACACACACACACACACACACACAAACAAACAAACAATTGAAACACATTTTCTAGCAATAATCAGATTAGCTTACTCTCAGAATACATGCACCTACAGTAACTCATGAACCAGTTTTTTCGGGGCAATCGAATCACACAGCCCAGTCTGTTTATCCTGTCACTTGAAGTTGCCAACACACCTGTGCTCTCTCTCTCATACACACGCGCGCACACTCAGAGGAGGAAGCAGTGTGGTCACATACCTTGCCGGGTGCCTTTGCGTAGCAGGTATCAGAGAGTTTACTCATTGGATCAGGCGGCAGCAGGCACGTAGGAATATCCAGTTTTGACACTGCGAGTCTCTTCCTCCTCTCTACTGCTCAGCCTTCCCTCCCTTCATCCTATTCCTGCCTCTCCTCCTTCTCACTTTCTAAACGCCTCTTTGCTCTCTCTCTCTCTCTCTGAGTGACTGTGCTCTCTGTCTCTCTCTTGCTTGATCTCTCCAACCCCCTCCTTCCCTCTCTCTCTCCTTCTCTCTTTCTATCTCCTTGCAAGCACACACCTTGTATATATCTCACTGTTATAACTTCAGTCTACAGTCATCCCCTCAGTAAGTCTCTCTGACACGCAGCAACATTTAATAACTTTTTCTTTCCCCTGCCTAACATGCTCTCTGTCACTCTCTCCCTCGCTGGGAGTGTATAATTAGACAGAGCTCAGTGGTAATACAGTCAGGCTCATTGTGGGAGCCTTAGCGTTGCTGCTCATGTTTGGCTGATAGCCCAGTGGCTTCACTCATTAACCTCCCTCGAGCTGTAGAATGGACCGGCCCACAAGCTGTGCTATTTGCTGCAACACCTCAGCCTCTTAGCCCATCAGCCAATCACAGTCGGCGTGGACAATAGAAAAGGTGTGCTTGCTGGGCACACAGTACTTGTAGGTAAGAGAGCTAAACATAATCACTAAGTATTGACATACTGTGACAGATGAAGTGTAATACCAGCTGTCCAGATCTGACACACTGAGAGTTTCGTCATAGTCATAACAAGTCAGTTCTCTTTTTAGCGTAATCACTTGTTCATGATCTGCGTGCAGTGCCATCATGTGCTTTTCTTTCAAGCGTGAAACCACAAAAGACCACTCACACGTCTTATTGCAAAATCACTGAGGTATGGGAATGTCCTGTGCAATGTAGCAATAAGTCATATGCTTTTCTTTACTGTACTGTGTGCTCCACTTCCCATAACATATGACTTGGCATAAGTCCTTGAAGGGTGGTTTCTTTAACACAATGTGACAGCTGTGTAGGATCAACATCAGCAGTTTCCCATCAATTGAATGCCAGTAAAATCATGAGATCTTTGGTTCAAACAGAACTAATACCTAAACATTTCCCTATAGAAACTTTAAGGTAGTTCAAACCATTGCCGTTCCAACTCTTTCTTTTAATCATTAAATTACATTTTGCACTCTAAGGACAACTAAACAAGGTTTGGGAGCATAGGTTTGTGCTGACTGACATTCTGGTGGGAAACTTCTTGTTATGAGGTTAATTTATGTTAACTCTTGACTGCGCTGAATGATTAAATACAACTTAAGAGTTCTAATGTATGATCTGCATGCTTTTATTTAACAGTGAAAGTCAACTGAGAGCTCAAGACTCCCTTATTTGTCATCACAAGCTTCCCTGATGGATTGATCAATAATGCAGAGTTTCTGTTTAGATTACAGACTGTGTTCCGTTTGTGTTATTGTCTTTTCTTCTGTCACGTCTATAATAACCCTGGCCATCGAAAATGATGAATAATCATTGATGATTATGATCTTATGATTGCTTCCCAGAGGCACTATAACAGCTGGAGAGAAGCTCATACACTTAAAAGTTAGATACCTAAAAGTTTTTCTCTAAAATAATAACTTAATTTGTGGATATACTGAATACATTGCATTTTTGTTAACTACACCACCAATCACACTTTCCTGCTGATCATATGATGACCTCTTAAAACAAAAAAAAGCAGAACAAACAGCACAGAGAGGCTGGGTATCCGACAGGCAAAACGATCTCCCTTGTAAATGGTGAATGACTAACATTCGGCTCTGTAAAGGGCCTTTAGAAAAGTGCAGCCATCTTTAAAACTATCAACATGTTTCAAGAAGATTATTAGGCAAAGATAAGATAAACCATCTCACCCCCACAAAATTACAGCTACATCACAGCGTTATAACCCCCGTAGATAAAATTCTAGGCTATATCCTTCACCTTTAGGTTTTGAATACCATCAAACGCAACCTTTGAATATCAACTGACGTAAAAATGTCTACATATGCTCGAAGCGATTTATTTTTGTTCTGTCAGCTGAACATCTCCACTGAACATAAATCTAAGAACATATCTAAGTTATTTCAGCAAAGGTCATCAGTGATTTCATGTCGAGCAAGCATTATCTCTTGAAAGTTTCTGTTTGACTGGAGCCCAGGAGTAGGAGGGAGATTGTGATCAAACAACCAGAGAGAGTGGGAGGGTGTGACTACAGCACTAATCGAGAGATCACATGGCTTGTGTGTGTCTGTGTGCTCATAATCGTGCATGTATCTTTCGCTCTTGTGATCATTAGGCACTGTGTCAGTAAAACGTCTTAGTATCGTTTCCTCTCTCCTTCTCTCTCTCCCAGTCTCACTTCTGCATTTACAATACAACATCCTTTAAGCACTGGTGTAAATAGAACTGGGAAAAAACATTCGTCTTATCACTGAGTCAACATTCAAAAATGAAGGTTACGGAAAAAGCCAACAACTCCATTTTGGCTTGAACTTGAATATATGCTCTGTTAAATCATCAGTTCATTGACAAAAATGCTGACTCAGAACGACAGTAATGACAAATCACTTTAGGAGCACAGAAAATAATGTAACCACATTGAATTTGTAGTGTTAAAGTGTTCAAGTGCATTAATAAACAAATGACTAATTTGTGAGGTGTGGTGGTGTTACGTGTAAAGTGCAGTCAATGTGATGTAGGGCGTTTCACAATGTGTTAAAGGGATTAACTTCCTAGAGCGTAAACAGACAAGCACAAATGCCAATACACTGATCAGAGGTTGTCACAAAGTCAAATATACCTTGAGAAGCCCATAATAGCAAGGGAGTAGGTTTCTGGGTGAAATCTGACCCGTCTACCCTTAAATCAGGCAAATCGATTTAGCACTTTGCCATATAACAGTCTTTGATTGTAAGCGGGCCCACAGATCTCTGTGGAGAAACTGCAAAAGATTACAAAAGGCTAAGCCATTAAGAAAAAAAGGAGGTTTTTATAAGTGAGGCAGTACCTTAAACCAGTAATGGGGGAATCTTTTACAGTAATTTGGAATCAAACCAACAGTGAAGCAGCCAATCACATGGCAGTGAGACAAACTTGCGAGTCTTGACTACACACTCAGTGGTGACAAAGCCATAGTGAGACAATTTCGCAACTCTGCGTTTTTGTGACATGCTACAGTTTTGGATACTGTATGCATGTGTGTGCTTGTAAGTCTATAGTTTGCATGAGCACACCACATGTTTGCCTGTGTGTGTGTGTGTGTTTGTGTGTGTGAAAGTGACTCACCCCGTGTCAGTTACTCTTCTACTAAAGTGTCCTTTCCTTTTTTACTTCACACCTCTCCAGTTCGCTATTTTTGGGCCATGTTAGCAGAACTAGTAGTATACAGAATCTCTCTCTCTTTCTCTCATACACACACACACACACACACAGAAATAGACACACTCACACTACAACATGCAAAACCCATTGGGAGTGTTTTGGAAGAGTGAGAGGAGACGTGCATCTTTTATGGTGAGCTGCAATAATAGCTGATTCGGTAGAGCCGACAAAAATATCCAGGGTTACTCGCAAAGTGAAAAATATCGTATTGCATAAGATGCTGAAAGGACCTGACCACGTAAATGCAACAGTAGCTCTCTCCCTCAAAGGCACGCACACCCATTCTTTTATACACACACAAGCATGGGGTCACATAGACACTCACAAATGCACACAATGATGTCCTAATAGTGTCCTGCAGGCAGGCGGGCAGAGGAGGGCCGGGATAGAGAAACTGGAGCTGAGGCAGAGTGCTGACTCAGGGAACAAACCAGTGAGAGAGAGAGAAAGTGTGTAGGCTATGTGTGTGTATGTTCGTGTGTGTAAGAGAGACAGAGAGGAGGACATTGTGCTACATAACGGCCTCTCGACTTGTGTATGCAAACCAGATTGTCCCGACCACCGCTCTTCTCACTATAAATTGTTTTACCAACCGCTTTGAGGTTAAGGCCAGGGCTCCTGACTGCCGTGACAGCAGAACCCAGAAAACCAAAGTCTTACACTTGTAAGAATTCCATTGAGAAAAAAAGGAGAAGTTAAAAAGAAGAAGTTTTAGTCTCTGTCTCTTTAGTTGTATTATATCACTCCTGGTTTTGTCTGCTGAGTAAATGCTACGAGAAGTTTCCACTATGCTTTATTCACAACTTCAAGGAAAATTTGCTTCGACTTGGATTTATTATTCCTTCATTTAGCTTTTATTTCATTAGTTAACCATCTGGGCAATCTGGCATTACAGTCGTATAAATTGCAAGTCAGATGATCAGACGATCAGGTGGTCAGACACATTTTCATCAAAGTATAAATAAACTCAAGAAATCAAAAGCAGTCACTTAATTAACTAAAACTGTATATTAAACAGCAGAAAAGATTACATTAACTGGTGGTTCATTTTGCTGTACGTTTATTACAACATACATGACTTGAGTTTTCATAAGTAAGAAGGATCTTTAACTTTATTAGCAGCAATTGCACATATTCAGATCCATATGTGTGTGTGCGTGCACACGTGTGTGTGTGCATATGACCATGAGGTATGTGTGGTTATGTGAGTGCGCATGTGTAATGCAATGTAGATAGACTGCTCTAAACACAAGAGTAGCAAGTCAGCAACATCCAGGTGGTTTTGGTTTACCCTCAGATTTCACTCCCCCATTGCTCTCTCTCTCTCTCTCTCTCTCACTTACCCACTCTTTCTTCCCTTGCTCTCTCGCTTTCTCCTTCCCTCACTTCCCTTGTTGTCTACCATTTGTCTTTCCTGCTTGATTATTTGTCCTTTCACTCTGGCTAAAAATATTTCCTGCTCTGTCACTATAACAAATCACCTTAGAGGAAATTTGCTTCCAGCAGTTTGATACAGCAGCAATGCCATCAGCTCCACCCCCATCCCCTCTACACACACATGCTATACGCATTGGATCATAATGGTGTCAGTGGATTAGTATTTGTGACTGAGGCCTGATATAAAAAGTATGTTTGTGTGCTTGTTAGACAAACAGGTGCGGTAACCTCGAGAGGCTGACTGAGCTGTTAGAGGGTTGACAGTGTAGGTGCAATAGTTACACTGGGTCACAGCAGTTGGAGAGCTGAAATAACAAATACCGTCTCACTTGCGCACACACAGACAGGGTTGCACCTGTGCTTTGCTGTTCCAGATAGCAGGAATATATATTGTGTGAGAGAACCACGGAGTGGAGTGATGCAGACAAAGAAAATATGTGAGAGCAAACATCCACAAGGGTACGTGTGAAAATAGGTTTCTACATAGGAGAGAGAAAGCAAAAGAGGGAGTGTGAAAAAGAGTGGGGTTGACTGGCCACTCTTGTGACTCGTAAGAAAATTAAATAAACAACAACTTCTCACTCCTGCTTTCACACTTGATGTGCAACTCAACCGAGTCTGTCGGAGACGAAGTAAGGTGTCACTGTTTGGTGCTCAGGAGAAATTTCCTTCTTGTTTCCCGTTCCCATGGCAACTGTGTGGTGACCCACGGTGACCTCCGACAGCTGGAGAGGGACGGAGGTGAAGCCGTCATTTAGCACAAGTCAGTGAAAGAATATTACTGCATTCATCTCTCTGATGAAGTCAATAACCAGCCTTGATAATAAAGATACATTGTTTCTCTACAGATCAAGTGATCAGAGAACAAAGCACATGAACCTCTAGACTATAACTCATGAGTCACTTAGTGGGTATGTCTGCAAATGTGATCAGTGCATTATTTTACTTTAAATATTTATTTTTTCTCAGTGTGTTTGTTACATTCATGCATTAGATTTCTTGTCTGTTTGTCCAGCAAAGAGAGGGGGTGAAAGCCTATCTACTTTCAAGGTTTGACATAGTTAGCAATTCCAGGGCCCAAATACCACTTTTAGTACCCACCCAGTGAACAGGGTTAAAACAGTAGTATGATGGTAAACATCTGCCAACAGATGTTTTTCTAAAATACAACAGAGATCCAATGAGACAAAACTAGAACTATTATTTGGAATATAGCTATAAAATAACTAATTTGTGTACTAAACGGTTGTGAACATATACATACTAACTTTATCCAAAGATGTCCTTTGCCAGCTAACTCATATTGAACAAGCTCCTCAAGCTTTGTGTGGTTTTTCTTTGTAGCTTTCTGCACCATCATTTCAGCATTCTTATACTGATAACTGCACTGTGTTTTTGTGCTACAAGAGAAACAATTTCTGTTACTCAAAAAAGTGTCTTCACAAATTCATAACTCATAAATAACTCGTGTTGTAGAGGGTATAGCAGCCACGGCAGTTGTCTGACTTGAACATTATATATAATATTATATAATATTACATATTTGGATTTTTTTTTCAAAATGTATAACATTTTATATATACCATTTAATATTTCAAAAATAATGTTTTGACTTTTTTCTCAAAATGATCAGTAATATTTTTTCTAAATGTCATTGTAATACTTTGTCATACATTGATCAATATAGTCATTATAGACAAAGCACAGTATCTAGATATCCATGAAAAGAGGATTTTTAGGGCTGAAAGGCGTAATAGTATCAATGAACTAATTAGTTACAGTAGACATCTAAAAGTGATATTCTGTGCTCTTGTTGAGTTAGTTCTAACAAATTATCTAAAAATGTGCATGGGGTTCAAACAAAACTGACGTTTGCTACCTGCCTAACATTTGTCTTAAAAATCTGCTTGCTAGCTTAGTTGCTAGCCAAAGAGTTATTTAAATTACAGATGTATTTGAGAAGTTTCAACATACAGGTTAAAATGTTCTGAACAACAGTACATGTTGAAGATTTATCAGTGAGGTAAATCACGAACAAGTTACAGATGGGCAGAGGCAAGTGGCATAATATGACAGAAAGAAGACAGAAAACAAAACTGCAGCTAATGTGTTAGCCAACCACATCAAGATTAGCAGTTATTATTTGCTGCTCTAAGCCTACTGTAATCTTTAAGCTGAAACATTAGTTCTTCCAACAAACTAACTAACTCTATGAAGTCCTCTGAAAAACTAACTGGTGCTTCCATACAAATTAACAAAAGTAGCAGCCACGTGCTGCCCAAGAGCCACATCTCAAACTCAAAGACTGAACAAGTATGACTTGTTTTGAAGGATTGCTTTGCAAAGTTGCAGCTGAACAAACCAGAGAAAATCTATAACATATTCAATGGTCTAACAATCCAACAGTATAACGACGTCCTTTGTATACACAATACCAAGGTGATGATTCTGGTCACAATTTACAGCGCCACATTTGGTGAAAGCCAAACACAGCATATCAGCATAAACTTATCATAACAATTGGTAAAAACAGTGTGTAGCAGGGTGACGATTTGGATTTGTTTTGCAGCTATAGGACATGTACACCTTGTAGTCATCGAGTCAACCATGAGCTCCCCTGTATGTCAAAGTATTAAAGAGTCAAATGTGAGGCCATCTATCTAACAGCTAAATGGCTGAAAATGGGTCATGACCAATGTTCCTTCTAAGCTGCGCACATGCGCAATTGCGCACTGCTGGCACGGTCTCTGCGCACAGAAAATCTGAATTGCGCACAAAAAAAAAAAAATCTAACCTGAATTTAAATTAAAATTAAAACTTTAACAATTCTGTTTTGCAGTGTTAGTAAGTGACTGGCTGCTCCCGTATGGGATTAGAACGATGCACGATTTTGTATTTACTGCGGGAAGAAACGGTAAAAACTGCATTTTACAAGGAAAACTCTGGAAAGCACTCCGCCTGTGAGCAAAAACAAAACCAAAAAAAAACCCCACCCTTTCCTATTGTTGGAAAAATGTACCATGTCGACCAATCAAAAAATGATATGGCAACATGGCATTTAGTTGTTTAGGGACGGGGAAGTTTTAGGAGTGAGGGCGGTGTTTTGATATGTGAGAGATTTGCGTTGTTTAGCGCAAATCTTGTGTAGTTAGTGTCCAGTGTAGTCAATAGTTTTGTTGTGTGTGTCAGAACAGGCAACTACTGTCAGTGCGCCCCAGGGCGGCTGTTGCTACAATGTAGCTTGCTATCACCAGTGTGTGAATGTGTGTGTTAATGGGTGGATGACTGAAATTGTAAAGCGCTTTGGGGTCCTTAGGGACTAAGTAAAGCGCTATACAAATACAGGCCATTTACCATTTACTGAATGTTACAGGTGTTACAGCAGTGATACATCTCCTGTTGTCAGGCCTGCAGGTATCAGGCTGTTGTTCTCCTTTATCTCATAGTGGACAGAAATTATTTTTTGGAGTGGCACAAATAATTTGTGTGGCATCAGATTTGATGCAGAACAGCTGATTGTTCTGTAAATATTTTGAAAGGTTTATTTAAAAAACCACCTTGGCTGCATTTTTAGGTAAACAGCTGCAAAAAACTTACTGTTACTATTACTTTTTTGAAGAAGTAACTATATAATTAATTGCCCATTGGTCATTACATACTGTATTTTGCAGACAGAGAGTTACAGGACTCTCTCCCAGACCACAGACTCATACTCATAATACAAGTCAGAGCTTTATAAAAAATAAAAATAAAAAAAAGAAGGAGAAGAAGAAGAAGAAGAAGAAAGTTTTGTTTTCAAAATTGGAGTTCAAGTTATTTTTACTTCCAATAGTGTTAACATACTACACAGGTCATGAACAAGAATTTTTTACATTTTCATTGTGAGTGGGCTAAAGCAGTTAATTAAAATTAGTCTAACATAAATGCAAATGCTGTAATTTGATCATTTTAATAAACCATGTAACTTGGATGGATTCGATGCTGGCGTGACCACAGTGCACACGTCTGCTGTTGCTCACAGTGGTCCAAAGGACCACTCAGGGAGTTTGTGTGTTCGCTCAGACACGTGAAAAATTAGAGGGAACATTGGTCATGACCCTAAAAACATAAAATGAATTCTAAAAGAGAATGGCTGAGAAAAAAAAAAATCAAGGTGTTGGACTTGTCCAGTCAAAGTCCAGGCCTCCACCTGACTGAGATGGCTGTTAAGAGTGTTGTTCATAAACAAACAACCCCAAACCTGAAAATTCCTCTTCTGTGATTTTAGAGATTGATAAACTGATGCAGAAAATGTTTACTTCAAGTTACTGCTGCTAAAGGCGGTTCTACAAACTACCAAATTATGGGGTGAACTTAGTTTTTCACAGGAATGTATAGAGCCTTGTAAAAACATTCAGTAAAAAGCAGGTGCCAGCAAACTCTGTAGAGCCTTGAACCTAGAAATTATGTCACTATATTATTACTTAACCAGTGGACACCACCAGACACTGGGCTAAACTGAGGATACAATCAGGTTGCAGAAAATCAGACAATAATTGATGGTCACATCAGCACCTTAGGTAAATATATAATCTTCAGATAACCTAATATGAGTGTTACTGAACTTTGGAGGAAACCAGCACAAACCCTTACGGGCACATGGAAACATTTAAACTCCATCCTACCAGCAGCTTTAAACTCAGAACCTTCTTGGTGTTGGCAGCCCCAGTGTTTTAAAGTATCTGCCTGTATGAAGTAAATTTAGGAAACGTGTGATATGTAGCAGCTGTGATTGCAAAGCTGATATAGTTTTCATCTTGTGGGTCTATAGAGTATGTCTCTGTCATCTACTGTAGCAGACAAACATTCATATGTCTTTGTGCCTGTGGACAGATTTCTTTCAACACTGTCGCTTGAAGATTTGTTGCTTGAGAATTTGCTGTTGCCGTGGCTGTTGTAATCCCATTGCAATGGTCTCTAATTTTTCACTTAATTTCTTTGAGTGTATGTGTGTGTGTGTGTATAAAAGGGCAAACCACAGCCCTGCTACCTGTATTTCAGCAGGCCCTGTTGTCTCATTATCAGAGTGACATTTGCGCAGTCCTATGGAGCCATCTGGATGCGTCCCACACACATGTGAGAGAAACCAGCCTGGGTTTGGATCTGACTCACATCAAACAGCCTCTCTGCCCACACACACACACAAAGAGAAACACACACACTAACACACACACTAAGACACAGACACCAAATACAGACGGCACAAACAGAGCTGTTTCCAGAAGCTAATATCTGACATTTAACGAATAGCGAGGCCACGGAGTGATGCTTTGCGCTTAGACTTTTCAAACATAGCACTGAAAGCTTGCTGAAAACATCTGTATATAAAGCTATGGACAGCTACGAAGAGAAGACAGTACTTCTCCTCTTAATTGCACTGAAATCGCATTGAATGTGATTTCAAATGTGTGTCTGCGTATGCATTTATATGTGTGGGACAGTCCCGTGGATTTAAACTGAATAAAAGTGCCACAGGTTGGAGTTGTGAAACTATCAAAGACTAAATGGCACAGAAAAAAAATGCACAGAGGTAATGTGCGGCTTGATTGTCCAGGAAAGCCCCGGTACCTGAATTTGATCAAAGCTATTGCTTTACTTTTAGTTTCTACATGACAAAAAATACTGAATGTCAGAGACTATGGTATCGATGAAAGCAACACATCAAAGAGTTCTGAAAATGTACTCACAAATAATTTCTGCCAGCAGCTACAATCAACCACAGTTCGTTATAATACAAATGTAGTTTTTGCGATAATGTTTTTAAAATTCTAAATTCCTAGAATCGCAACTAAATTTATCTCGGAAAATCTGTTTGTGGTCTGCTATGTGTAACATACACTGTAGTAACTAGGAGTAACAAGGATAGACAAAATGCAGTGTGACTCAAACACAGAAAAGACCGGAGAGCATGTGTGAACTCTAAAATGCTGCATCTTAACCAATTTTATATCCTGGTTTCATAGCGAGCTGTAACCTACCGAGGGAACGCTATTACTGTTGCTCGACATTTGTGAAAAGGCACAATGCAGTTTCGCTATGACTGTGTCAGTGCAATGAGCCATAGAAAAACACAAGTGCACACACGAGTGAACCAAGACGCTGTAAAAGTTCGTGTTTGGAGTTGTTATTGAATCAAATGCTACTGGTTTAGTGTTTGAGGTTCATGCACATTGAATGATTTTCTGTCCAGTGTTCTCTGTGCAGTCCTGGGCCATTACCTGAGCAGCTCTGTGCATGCAGGTTGCAGAATACCACTGTGATATTCAATGATGTGCTAAAGCTCTGCCGCATGTGAGGTAGGCCTCTTTCTTCCCCTTCATCTTTCTCTCTCTCTTTTCATCCTACCTTCTCTCATCTATAATTGATTGCTCCCACCGTACCAACTTCATTTGCTGGCTGTGAAAAATGAATGAGACAAGGACTGGAGACGCTTTTTTTTTCTCTCTGCTGGTTTGATACCCGATTAGCCATTTACAGTGTATGTGTGCCTTCTGTGACCAGGCTCGGGGTTCCCAACCTGTACCAAATACTGATGAGATTCTGCCAAGAAAGCTGCTCTGCCGCAAGTAAAATAAATAAACACGTGAAGTTAGCCTGCTAAATATCATTATTCAGGGCAAACATCATTTCTCATCAAGCGAGAGATGTATAGTAAATGGAAAATCATGATTTTTCAGAACAGGGTTAAAGCTTATGAGATGTGAATTATTGAGCTGTTGCATGGAGATTAACCTTGTGACTTATGGTGAATGCATAATTCTCAGTATAGCAATCTCACGTTTTCAAAGCACTTTTCACGCATACAAACACACGACATACAGTACCTTGCACACATTTAGACACTTTCAAATACACATGCAAAACCCTCACGCACAAACTGTTCTCTGGCACAGCGAGATGTGCTCCTCTGAGGTGCACGCCATGTGATGCACATTCTGCTTACCTCCTCTACACAGCTCAATGGACTTTCAAGCTGTGTCCAACACACACTCGCTCACCCAACCAGGATTATTAATAGCGTGTTTCACTTCCACAATGCGCCAGAGAATTTCAAATGAAGCAGTTCAGAGCTGAGGAGCCGAAGATGACATTACTGTGATGTGAGGGGTAAAGTTACAAGAGGAGCTGGCATGAATGGCATGCCCTCCCCGCTGAACCTTCCCACCTACTATCCCAAGCACATTCCCACACACATATCCTCATTCATGAAAAAAAAAATTGGCCTGCGCAGACGCGCACAAAAACAGAGCCACATTTTACCAGTCTGCTGATGGTGAAAGTTGCATTGGACAGAAGGGGCTTGGTGTGGGCAGCAGAGGGCTGACAACACAGCAGCTGTTCAACTTTCTGCAACCTGATGGAGTGAGTGCATGTTTGTTTTTGGGAGTGATGATGATGATAGTGATGACGGCACTGAGATAATGTGGATGTGCAGGCAGACGGCGATGAAGAGAAGGTGGAGGTTGAGAATGAGGATCTCTATTGTCATTCAATCTTCAGTCTGGCGCTTAAATGTCTGAAAATCAGAAAAATCCTTCTCTATCTATTTACATCTCTCACTCCGCTCACCTCTCTGTCTGTTTCTTTCTATGGCCACAAGTCTACACATTAAAAGGGACAACCCTAACACAGCCTAACCCTGAGTGTCTGTCTGAACCTTATAAAGGCAGAGACTGTCTGAGTCTGAATAAGTCTTGATCTGCAGAGGTAGATACACAGTGTAGAGGTACAGTTATAAAGAGAGATGGAGGACGGTTCGTGAGAGAAAAGCCTAAGAACACAAGAGAGCGAGAGTGCGTGAGAATGAGAGATGTACTGTAGGGAGCTGGAGGGAGATGGAGAGAGAAAGTAGGAGAGACGGAGGGAGAATAGATGAGCATGAGAGTGTGTGAGAGAGATAAATAGAGACAGAGTGAGCAGGAGGAGGGGGAGAGTGTAAACAGCAGAAGGTTCACTGGGTTCAGTGTGCAGTAGAAGAGCTGAAAGATGGGCGTCAGAACTCGAAGCCCAGGGGGCTGGATAGTGGTGCGTGACTCACATACTCATGCATACATTCACACACTCACATACATGCACATGTATGCAGACAAGTGTTCTGCGATAAGAAATCTCCACTAGCTTGTTTTTATTTTCAAATCAGTCATTCGACACACCACTGACACCAACTTTCTATGGCCCAAAAAATTCAAATTCACTTGTTTGCAATAAATAAGTGTGAATATTTTAAGAATATTTTTCTGCTATTATCCAGAATTCACAAATGTAATCTGCTTTCTAATCTAGGCATCACAAAACTGGCAGACTATACCGTTGATTGTTTTTGTCCATATGTGTGTGTGTGTTGACTTACAAAATGCATAATATCACACAAATATGGTCTGGCATTTCCACAGATGAAAAACACTAAATACAATCGGCCTTTATACTCACAGGTCATCCAAACCACTTTACTGTGCAGCATTCCTTTTTTATCTTGCAATGAGTAATGTCCTCAAGAAAATACTAAGTTCACTGTTGTATATCGGTGGCAAGGATCAGAATGATGAGTCAAACCGATACTGTCAGTCACCCAGTCCAAGTTACTGGTTTTCTCCACATGAGTCACAACATCTCATTTAGACACTGAAAAAACATGGCATGCCCTTGCAAAACTACACCACTACACATTTTAAACTTAACTGAGTAAACTAGAGCTTAAATACATGCCCGAGCTGTGGAGAGTCAAAGCACAACTAAGGAATGCGATATTATACTAAGCTGGTGGCTGTCAGGAAGTTTTAATGACATAACAGGTAAATATACTGCATCTGTCAGATCTCCTGCTGGCAAGGACAGAGGGTATTGAATGCTGTGGTTGTATATATAATGCATTGCTGCTTTCAAAGAAGCTGTCACTCACTGTATTGCATTCATCGCAAAGTCTGGCAAGACAAAGCTGTTTCACACAAAAGGTTGTGCATCTCACAGCTGAAGCATGCTCAATCCTAACGACTGTCTCGTCTCACAATGGCTAATTAACACCTTGACAGAGCTGCGTGCTCCTCTTTCTGAGAACAAAGGCACTGCTACTGTCGCCTCTCTGTCCTGTCACATGTAGCAAACAGCACCTAGATAATGTCTAACAGCGAGGCTCTGAGGCACAAGTTGGAACACTGGCAGGCAGGTGTGCACATTCGTGGATGTGGCACTTGGATGTCTGTTGCCATGGTGACCCCCAGAATATCCCCACACAGCACAATGTGATATTTTTAATAAAGTTTGAGGCCTTTGCCTTTACTGTCTGGTGTAGCTGTGAAGATTTAAAGTGAAGATGTGAACTTTTTTCTTTTCTTTTCCTTTTTTCGTCTTCTTTTTTTTGCTCTGTTGCTGAGGCGCCCGTAGCTGCACGCATTGTTCACCTGAGAAAATCCAACAGCTTATGTCAGCGGGCTCATAGCTTATTGCTCCATCAAAGTAAAACATGAATGCAAAGGGAATACTAAGTAGTGACCATGAAAACTGTGTGTGTAGATGTGACTATATGTGTTTGTGACTCTGTATGTGTGTGTGCAAATTTGTATATTTACCACACTATGACTCACAAACCACATCAGAGACTATGCTGCAGAAAACTGAGACAACACAGTTTCAAAGAGGAAGCCAGCACTGATAAAGCTGAAAGAGCAACAAGCACAACACACACACACACACACACACACACACACACACACACACACACACACACACACACACTCATGAACATGCGCTCAACAACACCATGAACACTGACTGGAAATCCCCTTTTCTTCACCTGAATGAATTAAACCTGTGAGTATCTACAATGACAAACAAAAAACATAATGCGATTATAATTTTTCTTTATTTCCCAAAGACACTACATCAACAGTAGATGAACGTTACTCACATTTGATCTGTTGTTGGTGGAGATAACAGTAAATCTGACAAATACTTTTCCACACAATCAGTCCAAATTTCAACTTTTTTCATTTCCTGAATTTGGCATTTGTTGCACTTGGTATTTTTTTTGAGGAATGGTGCCGTGAGCTGCACAACGAATCTCTTGAAGTGTGAACTAATATGAGCTGTAATGCACAATCTTCACCAGCAGATGTCAATACTGACTTAAAAATTAGGTACTGGAAGTTGTTGACAAGTATAGCAATGTACTCTCAAGTGGATGAGGCCTTGGATTATAGGATGAAAGCAAAAAAGTACCCTTGCAGCTTTGTAAGAGTTACTGTAAGTCCCCAAAGTTCAACTGTAACAGGACACTGCTGAGTTGGAGCGCTTTCTGTTATAAATCTAAATAGATTGTCTGTTGAAAAATAAGGAGGATTTCAGAGTTCATGGGCAAAGAGCACCATTAAATAATATCTTATTACTCTTCTCCTTACATGGCCTACAATGAGTTTTACTCATGACTCATGACCACGTACAGCAGAAGCCTATTAGATGCCTTTTATTGAGGAAGGGGGAGTCAGGACCTGCAAGAACCCATAATGCTAAGTGCCAATTAACCCTCACCCAAGCACAAATGTTCAGTGTATTTTAGGTAGTGTTTCTGTTTTTAATGAACTTCTTATCCTGTGTGTGACTGTAGCTTTATAAGTTATTACATAAATATGTATACTGTAGTGGCTCTGTGGTGTAGTGTTTAACACATTTGCCTTAGACGTAAAAGGCACGCGGTATGATTGAGCAGACATAAACCCAGCCTCAATAGTCACAGGCCAGTGCTACACTCAGTGCTAGTCCAAAGCCTGCATACATGCAGTGGGAAAGGTTATTCCAGGGAGGGCATCCAGTGACCTGCGCCAAATCAAAATATGTTTTGCAACCCTTTGGGAAATAAGGGAGCAGTTGAAAGTACAGAGATATAGAGATATGTACACTCCACTCGTAATAAGGGTCAAAAAATGATTTTACTGGATTTATTCAAGGCAAAACAATGTTTACACTTTCAAGATTATACTAAATCAAAGAGGAAGTTTTAGGAACTATCGGGAAACAAGGTATGTTTTGTTAGTATTAATCTAATATAAAGGAACTAACTATCTAAAACATTATGCATTTCAATAGTGTTTTGGTTGGGATATTTACATCAATTTAAATCGTATTAAAAAAATAATGATTAAGTTAAATTAAATCAAATTAAATTAAATTAAATTAAATTCTGACAACAGGTTCTAAGCAACAGATCCATCCATTGTAGGAATCTACAACAGTGGACAGGACCGAAGTTGCCCCAGAAGCAATCCACCACATAGTAGCAGCATGTAAGATGCAAGCTGGACCACTGTACACTCAGAGGCACAACCAAATGGCTGGGATAGTGTACATATGCAGCACAGGAACATCCGTGACCTATAATCTTCCTGATGGGAGACATCACCAACTGTGGTTGAGAACAATAGGACCAAGGTCCTGAAGGAGTTCAAGTTCAAGACAGACAAGTAGTTTCTGGCTTAGCCAACCAGACATAGTTGTGGTTGTTTTCTTTGAAAATTCCAGGAACATCAGACACCCCTGTCCAGAAGAGTGTCATCCTCGGAAGAGCCAACATACTGCGCAGAACCCCCAGACAAGTGATGTAAAAGAAAATACTAATCCACTCCACACCTGACCAAACACTGATTACTGAGCTTGAGATAAATAGTGTCCTAGGCAAAAACGTAAAAGAATAATTCCCAGTGGAAGATGCAAGTCACACCTTTGCTTTGTCATGCATGACTGCAGTTTCTTAATGCCTGAAGTGGGTACTGTAGTTCACAAAACACCATTTGTATGCTCCATACTGAAATCAAAAATCTACTGAATAATGTTGTCTTAATATTTTTGAGTTTTCTCAGGTTTTTGTAATGTTACAATGTCAAAAAGTCAGTCATTCTTTTTTTTTTTTTTTGCTTTGCTTTTTTAAAAGAAAATTACAGTTAATTACATTTGTCAATAATAAAACACAAAACTATGCTAAACAAGGATCACTGAAACTGGAGGTTTTTGAACTTGGTATACCCTTTAATATTGTGTAAAAATATTATATTCCTTCTGATCCTGATGGCTCCCCATAGTAACCACAATGCTATAACCCACTATCACACCCTTCAAGCCACACACACACACCACCCTGCAACACAACAGAGGATGTCTGTCAGACCGAGCAAGAGAGCGTGTGTGTCTCTCTGTGTGTATGAAACACCGAGAGGCAGCCAAGATGAGAGTGTCAAGCAGTGAGAGGGAAAACCTAGAAAATACAGCTTGGGTGATCAAAAAGGGGGGAGAGGAAGAGTCAGCAAACACAGCAGGAAAGCGCAAAAAAGGAGCAAAGACAGATAAAGAACAATGTGAATGTTAGATCTTCAATAACGCCAAAGCCAGGAGATGTAATGGTTAGATGACCACCCACTTCAAACACACCAGTGCACACCACCTGTCCTGGAGCCCCTACAGGAGGGGACAAGACAAATTCAACACCTTCAAAGCTAAAGGCTCTTCAACCAGTCCTACACCATCAAACCATGTCATCTGCTGGGTCAACTAACCTCAACAAGTGCCAGGCATGTAAGTTAATGAGTTAACAGAAATGTAGTTAGAAAAACAAAGCAGTAAACAGACCTGCAGTGCATAACTTTATGACCCACACTGGAAATTACTCTGCAGAGTAATTTAGTAGCTTTAGTATTGTAGCTCTTTTTCAGTTTACGAGGGTAATTTAACAAATTGCTTTCAACAGCACATTTCAGAATATTCCAGGCAATGAAAGTCTTAATATACAACTGCACTGAGATTTCTGATTTCCTCTTAGTGCAACAGCCTTACATGACTCATAACCCAACATCCAGAGCCTCAAAATATATTTGACATCTCCTTCATATTACATCTTTCATTTAGCATCATTAGGCTCTTTTATAAGACAGCAAAACAACATACACTCTACTTCGTTAATGTTTCTTCCACTAGACATAGTAGGTATGAGATGCATGTTCTGTTAACTTTATTTAAAGACTGGTACTGAAACCTGGTAATAGATTATTACCCATGATTCATTCCTCAGTTTATGCGATCCCACTTTTCCTGGCATGGTTGGAGGTTATCTTTGTTTTCAGCTGGGATGAAGTGCTGTAATGGCTCTGGGAATAGGAACAGACTGGGAATAGAAAATCTGATCAGACATGTAGAGAGCGGGTGGCCAGGGGAAGTTTATAATACTTTGCACAAAAAGTGTGGAAATTTGTCTTTGGTCAATTATTTCTTTGTTATAACAACTTGCCTTGGCAATAAATCTTATATTCACTGAAAGACTTTTTATTTCTTTTTAAATAATCCAATAATCACTGAAGTAAATCGCAATACAGAGAGATACCAAGATGAAATTCTTCAGCCAGTAGCTGTCACGGTTCTGGGTCAGTTTGACCCAGTATTTTGAGTTATGTTTTGGTTTATTTTTGAATGATGGATTGTTCTTTATGTTTCTCTGGTGCTTTGTTGGGTTTTATGATGAATCTGCATTTCAAGTTACTTTGGTGTGTTTGATTGTTTTCTTATTCTCTTAGTGCTTGTGATGATGATGATGACGATGATGATTATTATTATGATGATGTTCTATGTTCCAGCTTATTCTGGTTTATTTTTAATTCTGCCCGTGTTAAGTCTGTGTTTCTTAGTCTGCATCCTTGTGTCTTATTGCCTGTTTTATTGTGAAAGTCTGTCTTATGTTAGTGTGTGCAGCCTTGCTCTCCCTGTCTCGTTAGTCCAATTTCTCCCAGCTGTGTCTCCCTCCCGTTGCCCATTCCCTGATTACCACCCTGTGTATATTAGCCCTGTATTTTTCTGTGCTCAGTGTCGCGTCGTACCCTCACAATTATGCCTGTGTGTTCAGTTCTCAGTGTCATTGTTCAGTTCATGTTTTTGTTTATCACCAGCAATAAAGCTAAGGTTCTCAGTTTCAATTCAGTCTCAGAGTCTCGCATTTGGTTCCTCCTCTCCATCCGCCTGCACACAGAGCCCTGACAGGAGCAATCCCATGTCACTGCAGTCTGGGACCAAACTATCTTCCAAGATGATTACTCTCACCCGCACATTGCAGGTTTATCAGAGACTAACTCCAGAATTTGGGAGTGGACAGGAAGGAATGACCTGCATGCAGTCCCAACCTTACTCCCATTGAATAATTGTGGGATCAGCTTAGGTGTGCTGTTCATGCCAGAGTGACCAACACAACCACATTGGCAGACTTGAGAAAATGCTGGTTGAAGAATTGAATGGTATCCCACTGCAATATTTGACCAAGCTTGTTATTTGCAAAAAGAGGTGCTGGTTCTTCCACATGTTACAGTTAGACTAACTGCCAACATTTCTTGTTTCTTCCTATTCAATCATCCAGTAAACAACACCAAACAAGAGTCAACAGCATAATAGGCTGTTTGGCATTAGCAGAAAAGATTTGATAAGTTTGTCATGGTCACAATCGACATACTCAAGTCTGCTGCTCAACCCACAAAAACATTTTCCTTACAAATGTGAAGCAATTTAAGGGGAAATAATCGACCAAACACAAATTTCCTTAGTTTTTGTGCCAAGTTGCATATAATCACAAGACAGGAACCTTAACATGAGAGAGAGCTAATGAAGAGTTGCATATACTTAGCATAACTTTGTGTAATAATGTACTGCCAATAAAGTATTCTGTAATCTAGGCTTCAGGCTGTGCTTCCTGTATTACAACATAAGCTAGTATGTTGGCACTAGGTTTTATAGTAAGAGGTGGAACAACATAATATAAATGACAAGTCCTCATGTACTATCTGCCACATAGCTGTGTGTTTATGGGAATATGAGGCTGCATACTGCTGAAAAGATAGATGGCCATGCAGTGTGACTATCGTACTAGCTCTCTCACAGACATAAAAACCCAATATTGATTAATTGAAAAAGGGATGGGATTTCTTTCGACTTGCCACAAGGAGATTACATGTTACGTGTGACTCATGAGTTCAACAGGAACGTTTGCTTCCTGCTTTCAGTGCAGTGTCAAGGACTGTTGATATACCGCTGAACCATTACATTAACACAGATCCATATATTACATATGGATGATTTTTATTACAGAAAATTGGACCCAAAAGCAGACTCACGGAAGCAGGATGTGAATTCTGAACACTGACCAATGAATCAATCAAACATAAAAAAGCTACCAAATGTAACCCAAAGATGTCAAACTCACTGAAAATCAGTGGCAACATGTGGTGTTGGGGATCTTGCCAAAACTGACAGAGTTATGGCCATAGAAAAGTGAAGTGAGGTTTGATCCACCATGCAACATCATCCTGAAAGTATCTGACTGGCAACAAATGACAGTCGTCCCAAATACGCTCCTGATGTAGTAAAAGCATACGTGGAAAAACACAGTGATATCGGTGATAGATTGGCCTCCGATGAAGCCAGTCCTAAACATTATTGAAGCAGTGTGGAAATCTCTTATCAGCATCCAAAACTTGCTTTGAAATGTCCTTCAAGAAAACTGGAAATCTATTTCTGCTGCTTAAAAAATAAGCAAGCTTGCCTAACAGAGTTTAGGCTCTGCTGAAGAATGAAAGTGATCATATCAGTTATTGATTTTCAGGCTCATTAAAATTCGGTTTTGACTTATATACTCCATTTCCATTTACAGTCCACATATTTTAAGAAACTGGTGTACCCAATTCCATTTCCAATCCAAATATAAATAAGTGATGGAATGGCAAAGAAAAAATGTTCAAAATGTTGAATGTGTTTTTCTGCTTTGATGTGAACTTTGAATTATACCACCTCTAGCCAATTAGCATACTGTCTACCCAACTCTAACCCAGACTCCATTTCTAATGAATAACTCCTATTATAGGTCACTATGGATAGCAGCACATTTACAGTCCCAGGATAATCATCTGCAGAATCAGTAAGTCAGTTCTTGCACACAGCAGTTATACATATTCCTCCTGGATTTCC
Organism: Neolamprologus brichardi; assembly: GCF_056152115.1. Lineage (NCBI taxonomy): Eukaryota > Metazoa > Chordata > Actinopteri > Cichliformes > Cichlidae > Neolamprologus > Neolamprologus brichardi. The sequence continues at coordinate 23,541,199 of NC_142123.1, forward strand.
CTTAAATAATAAAAATATAATAATAATAATTTTAAGGTTAAGATTAAATCTGTGACTGTAACTACCATACCATAGCATGTTCATAACAAAGTAACACTTACAATAAATATGGCAAATTAATCTTGAACCCACATACTGGAAGCCTTGTATTTCTCCTTTTAATCAATTCTCTGAATTTTATTTTCTTTGTTGCTGAGGGTTAGGGTTTTATTTATTTTTTATTTTTTTGATTTGGTAAGCCTTATCTATGTGATGTGTCTTTTATAACATATATCAATGTAGAGCAGTGTCTGCGGGAATAAATAGGTTCCCTCAATAAACTTTTTTTTTTTTTTTACCAGACTGTACATAGTTACCTTTGTACAAAGACTGGTCACCCACTGATATTCAAATCTCCTTGAACATCAGTGGGTGGTGGAAGCAGGTGAGGGGAAAAACATATCTGGTTAGCTAAACAGCTAGGTTCAGCAGAAGTTAATGTCTTGTGTGAAAAAAGTGGGCTGGATCTGCTTAGCTAAAAGAAGACAACAACATTGTTTGGTGTTTATTTATAAGGCTGTATTTTGTGGTTACCTATTTAATTCAATTTAAGCACACTAGTTACAATGTCAGGTCAAAGGACTTTTTATCATAAGTTGTACCTCTTATTCAAACTGAACTCGGAAAAAAACTGTATTTAAATACTGTATTTGGTAACTACTAATAGAAAGACTATGTGTAAAATGTGAATACAACCAAACTGAAATGCTGCTCAGCAGTCCAAGTTCTTTAGTTTTGATAGATGCAGTATGTGGTTTAGCACTGTCTTGCTCACAAAGGTAAAGGCCTTTAGTAAAAAATAATAACCCCTGTCAAAGGCAAGGGATTCCCCTCTAGAAGCTATGAACTCCATCAGGGTCTCACACATAAGATGGCAATAATGCAATCTTAGCCCATTTGCATGGAGCCCTCCTACACATCTTCCACAGCAGTGTGGAAGGAAACTCAGAGATTATCCGGATGAGTCAACTTTTTACATACATGTTTCTCTCCCACTGTGATGGCATACCACACATGGTAAGCTCCACACCTCACCATCAGTTGATTCACTTTAGTTTAATTTACAGTTGTTGTTCAATATTGTTTCTTTATTAACCCTTTAAGACCTACCATAGAACCAAGTCCGCCAGAACTTATATTATATTTTTACATGCTGTAGTGCCATTTTTGGGAGCATTTCAAGTTGCTATACATCAATACAACCATTACAGCCTAAATTCTAATAATATGTATGCATTAAGTGCATAGTAATTACATAAATTGCAAAAAAGTGCAATAAACTACAAAAAAATTGAAAATCGTTTTTGTTTTTTTAACATATATTTCTAGTTAGAGAAATTTAAGAGGCTTATTCCTCAAAACTGTAAATACAAAAAAGTTGCACAAAATAGTTTCCCACCACAGGAAATTTATTTTGAGTGCCTTCATAGTTTTATTTTTGAAATACACCAATTTTTATACACTGCAGGAAAAACTAAAATAAATATTATAGTGCAAATTTGCAAAAAAGCAGCATATGCATCAAAATAAACTATTTCCAGCAGTGCAATATTAGTCCTAAACATCCCAGAAACGACACAGAAAGTCATAAAGTCAAACATAACTTTTAAAAACACCAGTATAGGCTCATGAGGCCCTGATGTAAAAAACTACATTTCCGTGAAAATGACGTCACTTCCAGTTTCGGGCAGGTCATGGCAGACATACGATAGTTCGCGCTGACATCGGCTGTGTCTCAATTAAGAGACCGCACGCTTGAAGTACGCGCACTACGCGTACTACGTACGGTGCGTACTATAGGTAGAAGAAGTGGGAAGTGAGAGGCTTGTGAAATGGGACAGTGTAGCCTTCGTTGCGCTGTTCAGGTTGCCTAGCAACCATGATACTAACCGCGAGGAACGTTACATACAGCTTTGTGTGACAGAAATGAAGGAAAAAAAATGTTTTTTTGGTCATTCATTTTTGTCATGACATCACTGTGATTAGTTGAGTATCTGAGGCTAAGACCACAGGACTGTAAAACATGATTGTTGGGCTTCATTTCTGTACTGAACAGTCATTTCAAGATTAGTTAGTAAATAACAATTAGCTAATGTTGGTCACGAGACTAAAATCATCTCACTGTGGTAGTGTAAATATAATATGGTCAATATTATAGTATTGTCAGATTATTATGATATATATATATATATATATATATATATACACACACATACATATACACACATACATACACATATATATACAACCAAGTTAACGCTGAAAGTACAAACATCACTAATGTCACATAACTTTGCCGCCATGTGGCCAATAGTAATGTTTTAATGTTCTTCGTTATTAAACATTTGCACATAAATAAGTGATGTCATATTCAGTACTTACCTTTGACAGTTCGGCTGCTCCCTTCTGCCGTATTTTGCAGCAAAATTATCCACACCCACCGCCGCGCTATGAATTGTGGGATATATGGGACCACGAAGCGTGCACCGGACCACGCTTGATATTTGGGGAAATCGACGACGCATTTATGCATTTGAAGTACACTTCGAATTGGGACAGCCGTCGTCGCGTGGCAGTGACGTAATCGCACTTAAAATGCGTACTTCAAGCGTGCAGACCCTGAATTGGGACACAGCGCCTGAATTGGGACACAGCGATCTATTCCAACTAGGAAGTGTTATGAACAGCTGATCTGATCAGCAAAGCGTGTTTCTGGAATATTATGTTTTTGTTGCTGCAAGTGCTTTTTATGCAGTTTTTGCAAAGCTATATGTGGAAGGAAACTGTGACCTAGGACAAGCTGATGGCATAAGATGTAAGTACAACTTCTCCGGTTTCATATGCAAAAAACATTATTGCGCTAGTTCACGTGGTTGCAGTGCTACCGGGATTTAAAAGTAGTTGCGCAAAACAGAGCAGCTCTGACCGGTTTTAAAGGGTTAAATGTGTGTATTCTTCCATCACACCTTCCAATGTTTATATGGCGTGCACACATATTAACCTTGCAAGGTCAAAGTTCTGTTTTATGTTATATTAATACATCTTTCTTTGTTTGAGTTACCTGGGGGTTGGCTTCTCCTCCTGTCTGGCAAAAGGTGTGGCAAAGGGCTGGGAGAGCTGAAGTATCACTGACAGCCTAATTGGATAGCACCACATGCTTCATTGCCTGGGGGGTGTTTCATGTTTGTTTAATTGTTTTGTATTAGTTGGTTACATGGCAGCCATTTTGTTTTTCCCGTGTGTGTCATTTGGTTTAGCTAAACCAGTATTTAAGTCCCCCCGTGTCATTTCAGCAGGTCAGTTTATCTTATGTTTGTTTGAGGTTTTATTAATTATTATCTTGAGTTTAGTCTATTGAGTTGACCTCTTTTATTGGTCTGCCTGTTTAAGTTTTGGCTTTGTTAAATATATTTTCATATTTTTGGGTCAATAAAACCCCCCTTTTTGAATTAAAACACCTGTGTCCTTTATGCTTTACTGCTTGGTCCCTGACAGCCACATTAGGGCAGACAGATGGGGACATGCTGCTGAGCCTGTGTGTGGGTTGGGGATGTCCACTGGTCAACTCAACTTGAGTAATGCAATATGATTTTTAAATAAATAGGCAAAGAGGAAGACGGCAAGAGGGAGTAACAGAGATACAAAGAGAGAAAAAGATTTCCATATGGCCAAGAGGTAAAACTAAACTTTACATAAACCGTTCAGTTTCATCATCGCTATAACCCTAACCGCAACCCACACATTCAGTTACTAAACCAAGACATGTTTAGCAAGTACTTAATTTGTACCAAGTATGTCACTGTTCCCAAAAGATTCATCTTTAGTGATTGTGAACACTGGCAGGAGGCAAGGTGGTGGCAGGGTGATTTTAGTAGTTTAAATATTACCTGTTATTTTGCAAAATATCATACCAAGGGTCACATTATTCCTCCTGCAATAAGCTGTTGGTTTGTACAAAAAGATGTCTACAACTTTCATTTGAAGTGTGGTCTAGTATACATAGAATCCTGAAAGTATTTACGGTGTTTCCACGTTGTGTCATGTTACAGCCTTATTCCAAAATGGATTAAAAATTCAACTCAAAGTTCTACAATAAATAACAAAGATTCTTGGAAGTTTATTAAAAATAACAAAAATGTAGCCTCTCCATAGGTATTCACAGCCTTTACCATGACACTCAGAATTGTACTCAGGTACATCCTGTTTCCACTGATCATCTGTCAAATGTTTCTACATCTTGATTGAAGTCCACCTGTGGTACACTCAGTTGACTGAACATAATTTGGGGACGGCCCACATTTGTCTGTATAAGGTCCCATAGTGCAGGGCTCTAGATTGCGACCAATTTGGTCGCAAATGCAACCAAATTTTTCAGTGGTGCGACTAAAAAAAAAAAATTGGTTGCACCTGTGCGACCAACTGTTCGGGTAGCAAAAAAAAAATAAAAATCTGCAACCTTCCCTGTGGTCAGCAACAGACACACATTTTGCCCCTATCGTGGACTAAACCAATCAGAGATAGTAAGGGGCGGGACCTCTCTGATTGGCTGTGGTCCAGTTGAAAGTGCAGGTGGAAGTGGGAGGTGAGTAGCTTGAATAAAGTGATATCAATTCATTAAATCCTGAATCGACGTTTAAATATAACTGTGTTTTGCCAGAAACGCCAGATTCTCAGATTAAAGCTCACAAAACCATTTCAACAACAACCAAACAGCAAATGAGAGCAGGATTCCACACAAAGACGTAAACACAGAACGGACCCGACGCATCAGAATCAACTGTCTTTCTTGGCTTTCTCACCCAACGGCCTGTAGACGGACACGCTGTCGGAGCTTAGCGATTCTGATGCGTCCGGTCCGCGCTGTGATTACGTCTTTTTGCGCTGATTCTGAGCTGCAGGTTTTGTCTCTCTCCAACCAAAGCAAAAGAAGCAGCAAACTGCGCTTCACATTTGATCAATGTCGTCATGAATTTTGCTGTTTTGCTTCCACGACTATTAAAATCACACTTCATGCACAGCTCTCTCTCTATCTCTCTCTGTACTTCAAGAACAGTTTCCCGTCTCCAATCTCTGTTTTCTGTATTATTCATTCACTTATTACCCACCAGTCTACCGTTGTTTACAGCGCTGTCGGCTGCTGTCTTTTTCTTTTCTTTTTCTTTTTTTCACTTAAATGACCTCGGACAAGAAAGCCTATTTTTTCTGTTGTTCAATACTGAAGAAATTTAAACTTTATATGCAGAACATTGTAGAATATTTTTAAGGTTATCTGCTATAAAAAGCCAGACCAGGAAAATCTCCTTCATGTTTTTCTGTGTTTTATTCTCAGTTACTTTCACACAAAGGCATCTGCTGTGATGTTCACAATTCTGATGAAGTCAGTACTGATAAATGATCAGAATTATAATATTTCTGACTGTCTGAGGCTAAGTTGAATCGAATTGGGACTTTGAAAACCAGAATTGAATGGATTATAGAAATCAGTGATGATACCCAGCCCTAGTGAGCAGCCTAGGCACGACAGAAGTGGATGTAGCTGTAATAGGAAAAGAACTATTGCTAACTTTTCTGTTAAGTTAAGGCCTGATCCTTCTGAAATTCATAGCCAGTGCTCTGACACGGTGTCATCAATCTTTGAATGCTGAAAAAGCACAGTGTATCCAGAAAAACACATTATATTATATAAATTATTATAAAATTTGTGTGCGCCTAACTTTTGTGCGCCCATGGCAAAAAGTTAGTCTAGAGCCCTGCCATAGTGGACATGTCAGAGCACAAAACAAGTCCAAAGAATTGTCTGTAGACCTCAAAGACACAATTGTAACGAGGTACAGAACATTTTTTGTAGCATTGAAGGTCTAAATGAACAAAAAGTTTGGAAACCACCCTCCTAGATCTGGCCACCCAGTCAGTCTGAGTGAATGGGGTAGAAGGGCCTTAGTCGGGGAGGTGACCAAAATTCTGATGGTCACTCTGATAGAGCTCCAGGATGCTCGGTGGAGCTCTAAACACATATAGACACCTGCTGAACCTGTGACCTAAACTGACAATTTTCTGCTTCCATTTTAGCACTCACTTTTCAGTATACTGAATTCTACAATTCTGTAAGGGTGAGGTTTACCTACAGTATCAAAAGTGAGGGTGCATTATCTTCCTCATTTTCATTTAATTATTAATAATCCACATGGCATAAAACGCTTAAAAATTAGTTTTTTAACACCCTGCCCTCTCCTCATCATTCCCAGCACCAGGAATGGGCAGCCTTCATTAAGGGTGTGTTTCCTGGTGCACACTTGTGCATGATCATTTTGATAGATACAGTGTTACATCTGACAGTGACTAATTTTCTTTAACAGCTGTTCATAGTCAAAATATTCTTAACCATGTACTTCGCTTTTACACTCAGCTCCTTCTTCACCACGACGGACCGGTGCAGCGTCTGCATCACTGCAGCCCCAATCCATCTGTCGATCTCCGGCTCCCTTCTCCCATCACTCGCGAACAAGACCCCGAGATACTTGAACTCCTCCACTTGGGGCAGGAACTCATCCCCGACCCGGAGTGGACACTCCACCCTTTTCCGGCTGAGAACCATGGCCTCAGATTTGGAGGTGCTGATCCTCATTCCCGCTGCTTTACACTCGGCTGCGAACCGTTCCAGTGCGAGCTGGAGGCCCTCACCCGATGAAGCCAACAGAACCACATCATCCGCAAAAAGCAGAGATGAGATTCGGAGGCCACCGAAGTGAAAGCCCTCCGCCACTTGGCTGCACCTAGAAATCTTGTCCATAAAAATTATGAACAGAACCGGTGACAAAGGGCAGCCCTGGCGGAGCCCATCACCCACCGGAAACGAGTCCGACTTATTGCCGGCAATGCGAACCAAGCTCTTGCAACGGTTGTATAGGGATCGAATGGCCCGTAGCAATGGGCCAGACACCCCACACTCCCGCAACACCTCCCACAGGACACCCCGAGGGACATGGTCAAATGCCTTCTCCAAGTCCACAAAACACATGTAGACTGGTTGGGCAAACTCCCATGCACCCTCAAGTATCCTTGAGAGGATAAAGAGCTGGTCCAGTGTTCCGCGACCAGGACGAAAACCGCATTTTTCTTGAAGTAGAAATAATTATTCAGGAACAGTTTTCGTGGCTTCTTGAAGGACATTCAAAGATCTTCTTTGGATGATGGCTGTCGTTTGTTCTGAAAAGATCCCACACTGCATCAATAATGTTGAGGTCAGTTCACTGATAGCATTTCACTCTGTGTTCTTCTATCTAAGCATGCTTTCACTTGCATTGGCAGTGTGTTTGACGCCACTGTCATGCTGAAAAATGAAGCCATTGCAAATCAGAGATTTTCCATAGGTTAGTATATGGTAGATCGGTACTTTTTTACATTCGTAATTCCATCAATTTTGAAAAGATCCCCAATACCACTGGCTCAAGCGACACCACAAACCCTGTTTATGGTCCTCATCATTTTTTCTTTCTTGCTGAATGATTCTTATATAGCACTTTTCTACTTTACAATGTATCATTCACACACACACACACACACACACACACACACACATTCATACAAGCTCTTTTTCTTATTTACATAAGTGCATTCTCTCTAACAGTCACACAAACATCAATTAGTGGATGCCCTGCTCTACCTCGTGAGCCACAGCCACGCTGGTAAAAGGTTATTTTCATACAAGTTATTATCTTTTTGTTTTTTCCTGGGAACAAGTGATGGAGAGATACATTATATTACAGGCTTATATTACAAACCTGTAATGTAATTTATCCTCATATCTGCACCAATATACTATGAATTGGATATGCAGACATAATTATATAATAATAATTATGGTAAAGCAATGTTTATATATGCTGTTGCATCACTCACGTTACACACTGTTGAAGACAACACACTATTCTTTGGACAAAGTTTCACATATGAAGTAAAATGATAGTCTAGTAGTCTTCATTACTAGAGTATTGTCACTGATTTCCGCGAGGTGGATCTGGACAGCTTATGTGCTTATGGCTAGAGGTTCACCTTTGAAACCACAACACAATAAAGCCTTTCTTCAAGAAATTGTTCAGTTTATTCTAACTACAGTAGAGCTTCTGCGTACCATCATCTATGGCAGTTATGACGACTGTGTAAACGTTCTTATCATCAAGAAATCGTGACTCTCTTTCCATCTTCTTAGTTGATATGATCAGTGGCCACCCTCTCAGCTGGTTTGTCTAGGAGTACATACATAAAGAGAAATCAGAGAGTGGTGCAGAACATGTTAGGTGAAAATGCTGAATTGTAGCTGGTGGAAACCAAAGCTGTAGTTTGCTTGTGTACTGCAATACAAAGGGAATTACTACTTCAGTAGCCATTTCTAACTTTTTGTTATGTTCCTCTGTGACACCTACTGGCCTTGCAGTGGTGATGCAGTTGTACAGGCTTATTTTCATGATAATCCACGCCTGACCAGGTGACGACGTTCATGTTGGTGAAAACTTTTAACCCAGCATTTTGAATTGTGGACATTTATATTATTTAGAATTTTGCTAGTAACGTTCTTGTTTAGGGGGTTTTCTCATTGTTGCCCCTTAAGTGAACCTATTGTTAATTTAATTGATTAATTTAATTAGCACCAAAACAACACCTTTTGCTATTTATCTGACCAGATCAATATCCTGTTTGATGATGCTTTATGCTATACTTTGATTAAAAATTAAAATTCCTTTAATGTTTTGAACAGTGTATTAATGTTTCATATTTTATCTCTCAAAAGATGTAAGCTATACAGAATCAAAACCAAACCAAAACCACCAAAGCTAATTGAGTTTATGCTGAAAAAATATCCATAGTTCAAATGAAATTAAGCATATATTTTAACTTATTAACATATTTCTAAAATCATCATTTGCTTTCAACTCATAAGTATTAGGCTTTGCTATATTTTCTAATGTTTTGCTGAGTAAAAGCAGTAGTGGTATAATTAACTTGATATTTTAACATCAAAATACTGAACAAAGAGGAAAAATTCAAGGAGAGGCTGGTTTATTTCAGACTGTTTACCAGAGTTTAAATAGTTTTAATGTTTGTTACAAACAGAGATAAACAGCTTCCACACAGACAGCCTTTTTTTAACCAGACAGCTTTGGTTAAACCCAGTTTTCTTTTGTGGGCACCATCCCTGTTATCAGTATGTCAGCTGCATTTCAGTGAATTTGCATCAGTACTGATATACTGGTCTTTTCAATCTTCTCTTCTTCAGTTAACACTAGTAATGAATTGTTGATCCCTTTTTTAATTGATTCAAATGTTTTACTTTACCGTTACTGTCCACCCATATGTGGAGAAAAGACATAATCCTGTTTAATAATAATTTAAACTCAGCGGAGGAGCTGAAAGAGTCCTACCTGTTGCTCTTAAGGTTTAATGCTCTTAATAAAAGTACAGTAACAGAGGCCTATACAGTTAGGGACTGTGATTTTTTTAATGAGCATTCAAGTACAACTGAAATTCTGTGGTTAGGGTAAATTAACTCATCTGCATGGAAAATTGTCTAAAGTGAACGGACACCAGCTTTTTTTCTGATAGCTAGCTTTTTCCTTAGCCAACTAACTGAGGATGTTTATTTACTAATTAGTTTCAAACACACATTTAACATACCAAAAAAAGTATGGCAAGCTCATTTATGTTGCTTAGTCCAATTTACTGTAGAACAAAGGAAGCTTTTGTAGAAGTTGAATAACGAAGATCTGTGGTCACACATCTGTCTGCTTCCCGGGTGTTTGGCGGCTCATCTAACCTTTACATCGCTTCCAATCTCCTATAAAGCTTATTGCAGCATCAGTGGTCTAGTCCGACACTCTTTCTTCACCACTTCTTCAGGTCAGTTGGTCTTCACGCCGCATACTTTAAATCTCACTGCTCACCTGTAATTTTCCTTGTAAATAACTTCATGCAATCGTGCTCAAGTCTTTGTCATTTTCTTGCTACTAGTTACATTTGTCAATCACTTTGATTGTACACAGTGTCGTCTACGATCCCGTCATGCATGATACCAATCCTGGAAGCTCCCCTCTATAATAAAAGGAGTCGCTGTCCCTGCATTGCATTACGTATGGCTGCTTCCTATCTTCCTTTCTGTAAATTGTTGCTGTCAGTAATTCCAATCCAGCATATAGCCTATAGTGCAATTACAGGAGCATGTTTCAGATTTTACATGTGCAAGCCTTTACCTTACCTACCTTCCATGCTGCTGCATCAGCAACAGCATGCAAATCTCTCCTGGGCTTGTTGATACTATTTTCAACTTTACATTGTGGCCCAATAAGTTAAAAGTTGTTTATTATGTCTATCAATAAATGTAAATATATTCGTAACATTTCAGGTATCATTCCACATTTTAAAAACTTGTTCTGCTTTCCAGTCTTTGTATAACAAAACTCTCTCCTATGGACAACACAATACATTTATGTGTGTGTGAGTACATGTGCACAAAATGCGTAATATCTCACAAATATTTTAATTTCCAATACTAATACAAATTATTCAGAATATCCTCACACGGCAGAATGTGATATTTTGAATAGCATTTTATTTTTAATAAAAAAAATCTCTGTTTTCATTGTTCACATGTAAACGCAGAAACTGAGTTTTTGAAAAAACTGTTTCTGTTGATATGTGAACTAAAATAAGCTGTAATACACAGTCTTCACCTGCAGGTGCCAATATTAACTCACAAATGAGGGATTGTGAGTTGTTGAGAAGTAAGCTAACATACTCTAAGTGGATAAGGGTTTATATGTTGAGAGCAAAATCTTTCTCTTTTTAGAAACATCAGCCACCATAAGAGTTACTGTAAGTCCCCAAAGTCAGGCTGTACAGGACACTGCTGAGTTGGAGTGCCGTCAGTTATAAATCTAAACAGATTGTCTGTTGAGCTGTGCAACTTTAAGAACATACTGAGAACCTCAGATTTCATAGAAAAACTAGACGATCAGTCGTATCTTATTGTTCTTCTCCTTACAAAGTCTGCACTGTTTTCCATGGCATTAGTTGCAGCTGAAGTGTGATGCAACTGAATGTTTGAAGACTCTTACTGAGAAAGGGAGAGTGAGGACCTGCAATGATCCTAAGTGCCTGTTAACTCCATCTCCCACGTATGAAGTGTGAATGTGTGCTTTTAAACAAGTATTTTAGGTAACGTGTGTATTTTTAATGACCTTTTCATTCTGTACATGACAACAGAAACCTTTGTGTTTCTCAAGGTAAAAATGCATGCCACTGAAGCTTTAATTTTACTGTTAACCTCAAAGTAATATTCAAGTTGGGCAAAAAGCTAAGTTAAGTTGCCAGAACTCCTGAAAAGTCAACAATATTCTGTCCTTGCAACGGGTTTCCATTTTCAAAGCTACTGTAAGTAGATATCGCACACTATGAACTTTTCCAATAAAAGCAGGGCATAACTTTTTTTAGTTTATTGAAGCTTCACATAACTGATTATCCTCTTTTTGTTTTTTTTTTAATAGTATGTTTACCTCAGTATTTAAGTGTTCCCATTTATTATACAGTCCAAATGTTTGTAAATGAATGTAGAAGAAAATGCCGTCACTCCACACTTGACCAAATTTGAATTACTTGGGTTGAACTACAATTTATCAAACTTAAAATGTCACACTAACAGAAACAGAAGCATATATAACATACTCCCAACAATGTAAAAGAATAATCTCCCAGCAGACAAATTAGTCACACCTTGCATTTTGCCATGTCTGACTGCACTACCTTAATGCCAGAAGGTGGTACTGTGGTTGAAAAAGCACTATTTTGTTTTCTTTACTGGAAGCAGAACACCCATCTGTCACAAGGTGAGATAACTCAGAAATCTATTGACTAATGTTGCCTTGATATTTTGACTTTTGTCAGCTTTTTCACCCTGTGAGAACATGATAGAGTCAGTCATGCAGTCATGGGGTTTTTTCTCATATGGTTTTCTTATTAGAGTTCACTTCCAAAACAAAACTGTGTTAATTTTGCAAATAATAAAAAAGTATGCTTATCAAGGATAACTGAAATTATAGGCTTTTATATTTGGTACACTCCTCAGTGTTATGTAAAAAGACTATACTCCTCCTAATCCAGATGTCCTGATGACCCCCCTCATAAGCAGTTGGTACAGGCCATAGTGCTCTAGCCCACTATCAACCCCTTCAAGCCACACACACACACACACACACGCCACCCTGCAACACAACTGAGCTTGTCTGACAGAATGAGCAAGACTGCGTGTGTGCGTGCGAGACACGGAGAGGCAGCCAAGATGAAAGTGTGAAGCAGTGAGAGGGAAAACCTAGAAAAAACAGCAAAGGCGATCAGAAAGGGAGGGGAGACGAAGAGTCAGCGAGCACAGCAGGAAAGGCAGAGCAGAAGAAAAGACAGAAAAGAGCAAAGGGAGATAATGTGAATGTTACATCTTTAATAACGCCCGTACCAAAGCCAGGAGATGTAATGGATAGATGACCATCCTCTACAAACACACCAGCATTCTGTCTTGGAGCCTTGACAGGAGGGGACAGGACAAATTCAACACCTTCAAAGGCTTCTAAGGGCTCTTCAACCAGTCCCACACCATCGAACCATGTCGTCTGCTGGGTCAACTAACCTCAAAAAACGCCAGGCATGTAAGTAAATGAGTTAACAGAAATGTAGTTAGAAAAACAAAGCAGTAAACAGACCTGCAGTGCATAACTTTATGACCCACACTGGAAATTACTCTGCAGAGTAATTTAGTAGCTTTAGTATTGTAGCTCTTTTTCAGTTTACGAGGGTAATTTAACAAATTGCTTTCAACAGCACATTTCAGAATATTCCAGGCAGTGAAAGTCTTAATATACAACTGCACTGAGATTTCTAATTTCCTCTTAGTGCAACAGCCTTACATGACTCACAACCCAACATCCAGAGCTTCAAAATATATTTGACATCTCCTTCATATGACATCTTTCATTTAGCATCATTAGGTTCTTTTATAAGACAGCAAAACAACATACACTCTACTTTGTTAATGTTTCTTCCACTAGACATAGTAGGTATGAGATGCATGTTCTGTTAACTTTATTTAAAGACTGTTACTGAAATCTGGTAATAAGTTATTACCCATGATTCATTTATCAGTTTATATGATCCTACTTTTCCTTTCTGCTAAATAAGCTGGACAGAAGTACAACATGAGTCATGCTGATGTTGTTTAATCACAGTGAGAGGATAAGAACTAGTCCGAGGTTCTTCTTATAGTAACAGGAAAGATCTGCTGACACTGATTTACTTTCTGGGGAATCACAGTCAGATTTATAATTGAACCAGTGTAATGTTAAAGTGTCCACAGAGTAATGTGCTATATTAATGTGCTCTTTAATAATGTCTTTGTCTGTGGGGTTGTGTATGGGCAGTACTGTACACAGGAAGATTAATAAAAATGTATGTCTGATAAAAGCACTGTGTAGACTGGCCTAAATATGGCATGGCTGGAGGTCATCTTTGTTTTCAGCTGTGAGTGAAGTGCTTTAATGGTTTTGGGAATGGGAACAGCCTGGGAACAGAAAATTTGATCAGACATATAGAGAGTGGGTGGTCAGAGGAGGTTTACATATAATCTCACTATAGGAGTTTGAGATGAGAGACAACTAATAAAGCATTAAGAAGCATTAAAAAGTGTTAAGTAGGCTTCAAGATAAATGGGTGGAGAAGATAAAAGAGTGATGCTACATATGTATTAAACTGTAGATTAATGTACTGTCAAGTATTCTTGAATCTAGGCTTCAGGCTGTGTCTCTTGTAGTATTGCATAGGCTAGTATAATGGTGGTGCTGGGTGTTATAGTAAGAGCATACTGTAAATGACCAGTCTTGATTTACTATCTGCCACATGGCTGTGTGTTTAATGGATATGTGAGTGTGGGCAGGAGTGAGGAACCACACCGGGGGAGGTGGCTGTTGTGGTGCAGTGACCTCACTCATAAATGATTTATGCTTGATGGACTACTGTTGCTACAAAGCCAGGAGAAAGGAGTGGTTGGCTCGGTAAATACTAGTAGTAATTTCTAAAAATCATGAAGCTGTATACTGCTGTTAGATGGGGGTCTCTGGGGGGGGAATTAGAAGATGTAGGAGAGGAAGGATAGGGTTTAAGATGGATGGGCTGTCACACGTTATTGGTCATGCAGTGTGACTGCTGTACCAGCTCTCTTACGCACATAAGCACCCAATCTCTATTCACTGAAAATGGTAAAATGATCATGGGATTTCTTTCCACTTGCCACAAGGGGATTACATGTTACACCATGTGACTCTCCAGTTCAATAGGAACATTTGTTTCCAGTGCCTAGTGCAGTGGCAGAGAACTCTTGATATACAGCTGCACCATTACAATAACACATATTCATATATTGAAAGATGAATGTTGTTATCACAGAAAAGACACTTATATCCAATAATAAAAGCCAAGCATTGCAGTTTATCAGAAGCAGAACAGCTGAAGGGGACACTGCATCATGCCCCGGTGATTAGAGGATCAAAAGGAAGAAAGGAAAATCATGTGCTTCAGCTTAATTGTCACCTCTGGCCCTGGAATTCATATATATCCTCAAGCTCAGAAACTCACACATCACCAATACCTTTTGTGTTCACTGGAGAACGGATCAACATCAATGCATGCACAGAAATTTTTTATAGAAAAAGAATGTGGAATGTAGATAAGAATAAGAAGAAGGAAAACGTTCAATATTAATGCAAACTCTATTATTTCTATGCAATGTCAGATAACAAAAGCATCAAACATGCATGGTGGCACTGCATCTTTGTATTTGTCAGAAAGAGGTGAAGCTGAGTTAAGCAGACCTAAAAAGCTCTTTATCCTCAAATCACTGACACTACAGTTACTTTAAACCAGGGATAATACACAGCAGATTCAGGTTGCAGAACCACAATCAGCTTTCTTTGAAAAACCTCCTTTGAAAAACTTTCTTTCATTCTCTTTTTCTGGCTGCACACATTAATATACACTGCAATCAAACCATTGAACTAAGTCCTCATGCAGTAGGAGTCCAGTGTAGGGTGTGCAGATGAGGATGGTACAAGTATTATGTAACAGTAAGATCTAAGTATATATGATGTGGGTTGAGATCAAGAAAGGATTTCTGGAGGGGTCAGGGTAGGGGATGGGAACACGTCATGTAAGAGATCACAAGCATCGTGGGATTCCATCCATCTATTCATCCACCCATTTTCTTCCACTTATCCGTGGCCGGGTCGCAGGGGAAGC
This sequence comes from Neolamprologus brichardi, assembly GCF_056152115.1. NCBI lineage: Eukaryota > Metazoa > Chordata > Actinopteri > Cichliformes > Cichlidae > Neolamprologus > Neolamprologus brichardi. The sequence continues at coordinate 23,556,565 of NC_142123.1, forward strand.
AGCCTAAGCAGAAAAATCAAAACCTCCCTCTCCCTTGCCACCTCCTCCAGCTTGTCCAGGGGAACACCAAGGCATTTCAGGCCAGCTGAGAGACATGATCTCTCCAGCATATCCTTGAATGCCAGCAGTATTCCTGGAGACTACTTAAATAAATTACAAGAAAGCTTGCAAGGTAGTTTAGGCTGTGTTTTGTCTTATATACTGCATTTATATTGAAATGGTTTAATTTAATAGTTTGCACATACTTCAGTAAATTGCTATTTTCATTTTCCTAGCAAAATATAAAGAAGCATTGGTTGCACAGCACAAAAGCAAAAGTGCATTATGTAATGTGTTTTTCTGGTTTGATGTGAAATTCAAAAGATACCATATCTAGCTTATTAGCGTACCACCTACTTACCTCTAATTGGGAGTCAATTTCTAATTAATGGATCTAATACAGCACTAAGGATAACAGCACATTTACAGCTCCAGGATAATCATCTGCAGAATGAGTTCGAGATGGAAGGTGGTTCTTGCACACAGCAGTTATACATAAGTATTTCTTCTGGTTCAATCAGTGACTGTAACTATATCACTGTGTTTTAACACGCAGTAACACTTGCAATAAATATGATGAATCAATTTGGAACCCACATATTTGTAGCCTTGTATTTTTCCTTTCATTTACTCTCTTGATTTTATTTTCTTCTGTATTGTTAATAAGCTTCCTGTCCTGAGGCCTGCATTTCCCTAACAAAGTAAAACTCACACATCTGCTTTCTCTTTGCTGACCCACCTTTAGTAAGGGCTTTCTATGTGACCTGTATTTTGCTGCATACATTTATATAAGAGTGTGAACAGAAATGGATGTGTTCCACCATTTACGACTATTTTATCAGTCTTGAAAACTGTCTGGTGTTTATCTATAGGGCTCTCTTTCCAGCTTAACTCTGGTCTTTAATTTCATTTACACACAGTACTTGCAATGTCAGGTCAAAAGAGATTTTATCGCTTATTCAACCCCCAATTCCGAATAAAAACAGAAAATGATTTGAAAATCTCACAACCCCACTTTTGTCACAACAGTGACAAAAGTGAAAGTTTACTATTTCAAGGGGAAAAAAAGTAAATCACTTTGAATTTAATTGCAGCAACAAGTTTCACAGAATTTGTGACAGGGCCATGTTTACCACCATGCAGCATCTGCTACTTTATTGTACTGTCTTGCTAAAATATGCAAGGCCCTCCCTGAAAAAGACATTGTCTGGATGCGAGGACATGTTGCTCTAAAACGTGTACATGCCCTGATGTTGTTGTTCTAGATATGCAAGGTGGTAATTCCATTCTGCCCTATCATACCATCACAGACGATGGTATTATCAGTACAACATCTAATTTATATCTATAAAACCTGGATGATACATGATATAGTATGATGTCATTATGCTGACTAGAAAACACCAAACAACAGGTTAGGTCCTCTTCATTAGTTTAACATAGGAGTCCCTGGAAGTTACTGTATATTTGTGTAATGTATACATGTGTATACAATGTGTGTTTGTATCATCTGTCTGCATGTCTACAAGTCAGTCTACTCTTTAGTTTGTCTTTTGTTCACTGGTTTCTCAAGAAAAACATATCTTGATCTCAGTGACAACCTGTTTAAATAAGGGATTTAATAACAATAATAATCCCTGTCAAAAGCACAAGATTTCCCTCTAGAAGCTATGACCTCTGCCTGGTAGTAATGTAACCTTAGCCAATTTGCATGGATACCTCCTACACGTCTTCCACAGCAGTGTGGCAGGAACCCCAAAGGTTATCTGAATGAGTCAGTTTTTTACATATATGTTTCTCTCCCCCGTCAGGGCAGACAGATGGGGACATGCGGCTGAGACTGTGTGTGGGTTGGACATGTCCATTGGTCAACTCAACTTGAGTAATGCAATATGATTTTTATATTTTAAACAGACAAAGGGGAAGAAGGCAAGAGATAGTCACAGAGATACAGAGAGAGAAAGAGACTTCCATATGGCCAAGGGGCAAAACTAAACTTTATGTAAGCTGTTCAGTTTAATCATTGTCAAGTTTCATCATTATTAAGTAAGTAAGTAAGTAAGTAAGTAAGTACTTAATTTGTATCAAAATTTTCACTGTTGCCAAATGATTCCTCTAAAATGTTTATGGACACTGGCAGGTGGCAAGATGGTGGACGGGTGATTTTAGTAGCTTGCATGTTCATCATTATTTGGTCAAATATCATATTAAGTTTCATACTATTCCTCCTGCAATTCACTGTTGATTTGAACAACTTTGTTTTGGAGTGTAGTCTAATAAAGGCATGTCATCTAAAGCTTTAGCAACTCTATATGAAAAACAGATGTAATCACTGCACTAGAGCAGGGCGATATGACCAAAAATATTTATCACGATATACATTTGAAAATTTGCGATAACGATATAACTGATGATATAATTGACACTAGACAAATTACTTTACAACTCCACAACTTTATTAGTGCAAAAAACCCCCATCAAAGTATTTTCACTTGAACAAGCAGCTGTTTTTTATGTGCATATAGCTATATAAAAACTTTACCGTGCAAATGCAAATTCCTTGCTGACAGTTTAACCAAAAGGCATTTCCAGTGGAAATTGGCCGACATATCCTTTAGCATAACCATGTTTAATATCCACAAAACTTTAAAAGAGGTTATACACACACAATACGGTAATATTATGTTGAAACACGGTACGTATAACTCCGCGATGCTCAGCTTAGCAAAGTCGTACTAAAACATTTGACAGATTTTCGAGTGCCGTGTACCACATAAAATTGTTTCGAGGTCAGTAAACACATTCATACACAAGGCACACGGAATTATAAGGGGCACTGTCGATTTTCAGAAAAATCAAAGGATTGATTTTAAGTGTGCCGTATTTTCCAAAAAACACGGCAATAACGACGGCCCGCTAGCATGCTCTACCAAAAATAGTGCTTTGTTTTGTATCTGACGGACGAAAGCCAAACCAGTTCCACACCACTGAAGTTGCAGCATTTTTACAAACCAATTCTGGTTCATCCGTTTCATTTAACGATCCACTTTCGCTCTTCTCATTCTGCGTCGCCGCCATGCTTTTTCCGCCATGTGCGTATGAAAGCAAAGGCACTGCGCATGCGCGTTTTACCCATATTCTATTGCGATATTTCATTTTCTTATCGTTGCCCAGCATTATACCGGTATTACCGTGAACGGTATGATATGGCCCAGCCCTACACTGCACTATTCGCTGGAAGGCCTTCACTAGCTTTATGGTATCAACATATTGATTTTTTGGAGTTAGAAATGATCAGACTTAGAAGAGGGGTTGAAGTGCTAAATCATCAGCTAAGGCCCCAGTCACACAGACTTGATTTGACTGGTCAGCAACCCCTGAAACAACTAGTCGCAATGAAAAAATGTGTATTTACCATCTAGCTGGCCAATGGCTGCAGGCGGATGGTGGTAGTCGCTAGGTGAAAGTGCAATTGCTTTGGTTGTTTGCATGGAAGACGCAGGGTAACCTGCAAACACACACCAGCTGCCCTCCGAGTAGGAGTGATACTCCAAACAATGTGACACAAACCCAAAATGGAGATTCACTTTTACTTTGAAGTGAGACTCGCTTGGAGTCTGCAGCAGTGAGACCCAACTTCTGCTTTAAAAGTCAACATTTTTTCAAGCTTTACTGACATTCAGCCAGTAGTAGTGTTTGCAAAGAAGTTAGCATTTCTTCCATACTAAATGGGTGATCACAGCAATCTGATAGTGACCAAATTAATTACAAGAAAGTTGTTGGTGAAGCCCTTTTCTGTGATCCACTTCACCTAACAACTGGCATCAAAATCCAGCACCCCGTTTGTGCTTTGTTTAACATATATACATGTTAATTATATCTCTGACATTGGCCGTTTTAACATGAAAGTCATTCTTCAAGTGAGTCTCAAGTGTTTGTTTTTTTTAAACAGTTGAGTTTGTCAGATGATTTGAGTATATTTGTATTTTTAAACTAGTGTAGTACTGACATGTTCATTTATTACATCTATGGTCTGGCACTGGTATATGCTTAAAAACACAGTACACTTTTTTCCATTGACTGTCTTCCCACCAACTGCTTAAAGGGGCAGGCAAAGAGACAGAACTTCCTTCTCAGACCAATTGAATGACAGAATATTGGGTTATCACTCATGGATGACAGTGGACACAATCTTCCAGGGAAGAAAAAAGTACCCGGCAGACTAACAAGGTTTCTGGAGAGAGAAATAAATTAAGGAGGACCCAGGGTGACACAAATGGGCTGTTGTCTTTGTTTTCAGGCAGGAGAACATTAATGCTCAGTGTAGAAAAGTAAATACTTCTCTTCATGTGCTGACATCAAAAGCATGTTGAGTTCACTGGGTGACAGAATGCAAACTAAATAGCATAAATGCATAAGCACTCAGTCATGTGAACATGCTGACACTTTCAAATTTACACATACATGCATGTACACATATCCCCAAAACAATGATGACATGACTCAAAGTGTCAGCTAAGGGTGCCTGGGGGGAAAGAGGCCCTGTGTTTGCTGAGGAAGATGTAGCACAATTACACAATCACAGCCTGTCGACCCAGTAGAGGACAATGCACGTGGCAGAACCGAGGACAAATGCTCTCTTATTTTTCATAATAATAATTAAAAAATAGCTCCATTTCCCTAAAATCTTCAGCAGACTTTACTGAACCGATTCACCAACTATATGTGAGTCTGACTGTGAACACTAGAGGTCAGACCAGCATCATTATTTCTTTGCGTTAGGTAAAGTTACATAAGGGCTGAGTGAAACAAACATGGAAAGAGAGCAATAGTGAAAGAAGAAGAGGAAAGAATAAAGTATGGAAAAGGAAGAATAACAATTTCTCATTAGAGACTCTCCATTTCAGTGAGTTTCACTGTTAGTACAAAGTAGTGTAACGTTAAGAAGTGAATGGGGACTTAAAGTATGATACTGATTTCGTATAACTGCAAGAAAACATTGGTAAATTGACTGCTACTTATAGTGTTTTTCTACCTTCTCCTACAAGCCTCATACAGCACTTTCATTTTATGCCTTTAAACATTTTGTCTAATACTTAAACACACACACGCACAATGTATGTATGCGAAACAACTTTCAGTAGCTTGTCCAAGCTACTGAAAATCACATAGACTGGAGGTACAAGGGATTGAATCACCGCCCTTCCAAATTGCAAAGGATCCATTCTTTTTAGTTACTCATTAAACATATCAGACACAAAATCTTTGACTAGACTAACACAATTTTGAGTGCTGTCAGAGATACATTTTTGAGCTGTGTTTGTTGTCCTGCGTCCTTCCATATTTAATGAACATTTACAGAATTTTGTTATTACTCAGCTCTTGGCATGATAGCTAGGTGTGAACAACACCACAAATCCAATGACTTTCACACAGCCTTAAAAGACAATGTGAAAGTTACTAACAAAACAAAAAAAAAGCACAGCTGAATCAATCCACAGTCGTACAAATTGAATTGAAGAAGAAGAAAGTTATTTAAATGTTTTGAACTACCCTATGAACTGTATAGCTCTTAGGGTTAAGCAGGTAGAATCTGCCCCAGGCCATTTCCTGCATGTCTTCCCCCTACTCTCTGAGCTTTGTAAGTACTGGTAAACAGAGCTGAGTAGTTGACAGTGACATGCTGAGATACGTTGTAAACCGCATTACATAGAGTTGTGACAAATATGGGGAACAACCAACATAAAGTATCTCCGTAAGGATTCTAACAAGGTGTCTGCAATAGATGTCCAAGTGGGACAAGTGTTATGTTGTCAACAGATGTTGACAACATAACACTTGTTTCTCTTTGCGTGACAGTTGCGCTGTTATTATTTACCAGTAAAAGAAACGTATTATTATTTACCAGTCTGACCAGTAGGCTACACTCGCATTTCTGGAATTCATTTGGCACATGTCATCTGTTTCATGGTATGAGTTTGAATTCAAGAGAACATAAAAAATGAAAAGAAACTTTTGTTGTCCCTTTATTTCTTTATTGATTTTATGAGGCGAGCATTAGAAAAATTAATCCATGCAATAGATTTTCTTGGTTAGTTTTTAATCCTGTGCTGCAGCTCATATGAGGTATATAACACACCTCAACTACCAAGGAATGCGTGGCTACACGTTTCTAAAGATGCAGACAATGAAACGGAATGTGAGGTTACGTGATCCTTTAACCTTTCTCCTGTTCGCCAACTTTCATGAAAAAGTTGTTTAAACCTAACTCTATCTAAAGGCCAAACAGAATGAATCAAAATATAAGGTTATAAGCACGTTTTTAGGTTGATTTATGAAACTACTCCACTACTACTGGGCGAGGAAGTTGTTATGTTTATCTGACTAACAGATTATGTTGCACTCAGAAGAGCTGCCCTTCTAGAGCCTTTATGTATCAAGAAAAGAAACCCACATATGTTGTACCCTAGAAAAGAGACACCTTCTGTTCCTAGTTATTAGTATAACACAGTGCGACATTGAAAGGAATGTAAAGCCAGTGCTTTAATGTGCTTTCTTGTCTTTTTCTCTCTTTTCTTGATCAGCTGAGACAGACAAGACTCAGAAGCTGTTAAACAATGACTCTGCTCAACACCTAAAACTAAGAGAGAGATGGCGCTTTTTTGAAGAAGTCTACCAGCATGACATGGATAATGACTTACCTACTGCCCAACTGCAGATTGACCACAAGAAACGTGAGTGATAATCTATCTAATCCCTATCTAATATATCTCTCTCTCTCTCTCTCTCTCTCTCTCTCTCTCTCTCTCTCTCTCTCTATATATATATATATATATATATATATATATATATATATATATATATATATATATATATATATATATATATATATATATATATATATATATATATAGATGGATAGATATGAGCATGATAATGTGTGAGTTATATCCTGTTCATGCAGCCCCCATGGGTAGTATCTCTTCGATGGAGGTGAATGTGGACACCCTTGAGCAGATGGACCTGATGGATGTATCGGATCATGAAGCCCTTGATGTGTTCCTCAACTCAGGCTCAGAAGCAGATGAGGGAACTCTGGCGTCTCCACTTCCAGGTGCACCGTTTGCCTCTCGGGCACAATTAATCTGCTGCCACTATACCAGGGGTCGGCAACATGCGGGTCCGGAGCCCCGGAGCGGCTCTTTAGTTCTTATAGTGCGGCTCCGCGTGGTTTGGGAAAATAAATTAGTAATAAACAAGTATTTAGCTGAAGTGTATTTTATTTATGCTAATTCTTTTTTTTTTTAACTTGTAGTTCTAAATTGGAAGATTGTTGTGATATTGAAATATAAAAATAAAATTATATCCTATTATTTTTTCATCGCTCAAAATAAGCGTCACACTCGCGGAAGCCGGTGTACCCGCCGAAACGCCGTGCATTTATCGAGACTCACACTTCACACACGGTTGCTGTACGCATACAGCCGGCTGTAGCTTTTCAGCTCACAGCCCGACATACACCAACAACAGCATAGATAGCACAGACGTTAAGGTGACGAGGCGTGATTGCGGGTGCCGCTCAGGTGCGTCCGCCTCCCCTGCAGCGGCACTGCAGACCACGCCCCGCCACACACATTAACCAGGTAAAATACATATTTAGGAAGAATTTTGCAAATATCTATTTTTCTTTTTTCAGCAGCATAGTGCTTTTTTTAAAATTATTTTTTAAAAGTCAGGTCAAGGCTCCAAAAGCCCAAAGGCGATATAAGGGTGGTGGCTCACAACAGTTTTTGTTTGCTACATGGATCATTTTAGCTCAGCTGGGTGTCTTTCCTTTTGTTATATTTCTTTAAGAGTTCAAAATGTGTTAATTAGATAAATAAAATGTAATTTTCTCTGTAGCACTTCACGGATTTCATAAGCAACACACCTTAGTTGTTCACACAAAGCATAAAGGTAAAAAACAAAATATATAGTGTTATCTTCATTTTAGATGTCAAAAAGTATTTGCGGCTCCCAGTGTTTTCTTTTGCATGGGAACCGGGTCCAAATGGCTCTTTGGGTCCTAAAGGTTGCAGACCCCTGCACTATACTATTCAAAAGCTATTCTTGTACATAGATTTCCCATGCAGACATTTTTAAGCACACCACTTACTCTGGCCCTTTCAAGATCTGTGTACATTTGGTGATGAATTTTTTTTTTTTCAGTTTTCAAAATAGGACATTTTGTTACAAAAATGTTTTTGTTTTGTTTTTATATTTTGTCAAACAATGACACAGTGCTGTGCTGAAATACTGTCTTGATTCATATATTCTAATATTTAGGTGTACTGACATTTTTGGTTCTCTGGACAAAACTCACTTGAATAACAATAACACTGCAGGGCAGTTTGGGTCAAAAGTTAAAGGCTTTATATGACATTAAGGGGCATTTTTGGGTGAACCTGATCAAACCCTGTTCAGACTTTAAACATGGTGACAAGTACCAACATATTCTAACAGACTTTAATTGCAGAGGGTGAGGAAGACGATGAAGACGATGAAGATGCCGAGGTTGTCTACAGGGAGTGTGCATCTCTGAAACGACAAAATGAGCCGTTCCGTAGCTCGCAGTCTCGCATTTCGTCTACATCGTCTGCTTCCAGTGATAGCAGCGCGAGTGGCGTGGACACACCTGTGATCCAGTCGGATGATGAAGAAGTCCATGCAGACACTCTGCTGCTGACCTCTGCGCCCCAAACTAGGGATGAAGAATCAGACGATGAAGAAGCTGAGGAAAGATACCATCTGACTAATCATGATAAAGCCTAAATTTGAATCACTTAGGAGCAAAAATCGCTCTCTGTGTCTCTTTCTCTTTTTATGTAATAGAATTTCCTCCACATGGATGCAAACCCCAGCATGGCTGGCCCAGTGGCAAAGTTCAATGTTTCTTGAAAGTGTACTTATCCAGAACTTTCCTTTGGAATTTAGTGTACACCCAAATAACTGTGGGATACTTAATTAATTAATTACTAACTGAAATTTTTAGAGGCTGTGTCACTAATAGCACTTGTATGCAAATTTCCATATGGGACATTCCATGCTCATGCAGTAACTTGTTTTGGTTAAGAGGAAATGGCTTAAAGTTGAAGCTATACACCTCTTACTGCCGGAGGGAATTTTCCCTCCTCCCCATTCTTGAAACTACAGGTTCCAAGCAGCCGTGTGAGGAACAAAACTGAACTGAAATGGCATTTGCTGAGCAAACAAATCTTTATATATGGCTTGCATACATGAAAAAGGAAATTCAAGAGACCTGTAGTAATAATATAAAGCTTCCTTACGTTTCACACTGAAACGTAAAAATTCTGGGCACCTTGGATCATCTTTTTCCTCTTAATTGGCAATTATAGTGCAACAGATACTATTCCCATCATGCAAGTTATCAGACTTCTCTATGAACACCTTCCTTAAGGTGTGACTCATTTCAAAGGGCCGTGACTATCAAACCAAGATCTCATGACCTAATTAACTTGTGCTGGAAAGACTTTTAATGCAAATCAAAAGCTGCATAATACAGCCCAATTCTTAACTTTACACTTCCAGAAGGGTGCATTTATGTTTAACTTTATGTCTGCTATGTATATGTGTACACATTTAAGCAAGGCTAAAACAACACGTCACTGTCTTCAGTTCTTCCTCTCAAGAAAGAGAAAGTAATTCTGAGAGTCTAAGCCTTTATCCAGCACAGAAAGATAAAAGTTAAAGTTAAAACAAGTAAGTAAAAACAGTTTTTCTAAGTGAAGCTCCACTTTTAACCTTGAGACCTCAGTGATCGATATAAAAGAAGAAAAGTTAGAATGAGCCGTTTAGTCCATTATCTGTGACTTCTTTGTCCTAAGTGTGAGAATGCCTTTGTGCAAGCGTCCGATCTGCCAGAATCTGGCTCGAAGGGTGATGTGCCTATACAGAGTTCAAAGTGGAAAATACACAATAAAAGTCAGGGCACTCTTCTCGTTGTGATGAAAAGATAAAAAGAAGAATATTAGAAATGAGTCACCAAAACAAGTCACAGTGAATACCCTCCTCCTTCCGCCAAAACCTATTTCTTTAAGATTTTATAAATTATTGCTTTATGCATGTGGAAACTACAGAATCATGAATGGAAATATTGTATTTACAAATGCATGGTGTTTTGTTCTTGTGACTTCATATGTTTTCAGTACTACTAGTGTTGCATTACTGAACTATGCAGGTGGCACCTGTTCTCCATTTGACATGTTTTTTGGACATTGCATATTTATAGCTAGAAGGAGTGGCAGTGACTCAGGTGAAAGCAGTTTGTGTGTGAATGCTCAGTGTTTAATGTGTGTCTACGCAGATGCCAAACGTTTCGTGCATTCCCCAGCTCGGCCCTGTGACTACTTCCAAATCAACCTTTATATAGTGTTCCTATGATGTGTGCATCTTATTGCAAAATAAAAATAATAGTTGGAACAGTTGGAAGTATTTTCATTTGCTTCAGATTTTGCAGATTTTGCTTCATTGTTGTTTCTGATGTTCCAGCATTGCATAATAAAACGCCTGCAAGAGAAGTAACCTCACTACATGTAAAAAATGTTCATGGCAACTCACAAAGATATATAGTTCCATAATATACTGGCTGCTTTAGTGCCCAGCAGCTAGCTTTCTAGTTCAACCAGTTTGACAAATTTGTTTTGGATTGCCTTTCCTAGAAGCAACTGCTATCTGTGGCTTCTTTGTTTTGCCCATCATCATGACAAGCAGCGTTTTTGCTTAACTGCTTAAAAGCAACACACTATAACACAGGGCTTCCCAAACTTTTTTCGTTGGGCCCCCCTTTGTTTTACAGAAAAATGTTCGCCCCCCCCCCCCCCCCCCTCGCGCGCGCGCACACACACACACACACGCACGCACTAACACATCCTCCAACCACACACACACATATTTTGCTCAATTGCGGTTTATTTCACACCTCAAACATTTAGTAAACAATTAAGCAAATACAAGTAATCTGCAATAAATTACAGGTAGTAAGAAAATAAACTACTAACTCTTTTACACTACGTCCACACTTTTGAAAACGCAGCTGTTTCGTCCATACGTAAACGGCGTTTGGAATCACCGAAAACTGAGATTTTTTAAAACTCATTTTTTGCGTTTACGTGTGGACGAGGAATACAGAGTTCGTCAGGCAACGTCAAAGGTATGTGCCTTTTTTTCACGTCACGCTGTGCGCACGTTATTGCTTACATGAGAGGAATTGCAGAATGGCAGATAGTCAGATTAACAGTATTTTGTCTCTATCTTCAGGTTTTACATGCTTGCATATAAACACGCAGTTACTGTCCTTCCATTTACAAAGGCGTCACAGTGTGATTATTTTACATGTAGTTGTTTTTTTTCCTGTGTAATAATATTCAACATTGCTATCAATACTTTTTTTTTTTTTTTAAAAATGCCTCTCTGTGCAAAATGGGTTTAAAAACATAAACAGCTGTGGGATACTGTTTGTCCGTGATTTGAACCGGGGAACAAATCGTGGCAGGATCAGCCTGATATTATTTGTATCCCACTGTAACTTTACTGTATAAAGAGCAAACATCTCCAAAATGTCAGGAGTAGTTAGTCATTACAACAAGTGTTTGTGAACTAAAAATCAAGAATGTGGGATCCTGTTTGTCCGTGATTTGAAGAGCCCAGCGCTTGCTCCCGACGCAGGGAAAACCAATTTTGCAGGGGAGACCTACCTCGGCACTTGTGCAGGTGAAGCCAAAGGAAGATATGCTTCACCATATTTTCTAGTCTTTGGCTTAGAATAAAGTTGGTTTGGAAGCATAGTCAGCGATGCTTCATCTCCTGCTTTGCGTTTGTGTGGGCGCCCCGTGCTAGCAGTGTTCAAGCGTTGTTTTGTTTTTTCCCTTTTCATCCTGCGCCCCCCCCCCCCCCCCGCCAGGGGGCGGGCCCCACACTTTGGGAAGGTCTGCTATAACATGTAGCTGTAAACCACATGGCTTGGGGGAATCACAGTCAATCCTTCACTATTAACCACATTCTGACTACTTTTGTCAACTCCATCCATTGCTCATGTTTTCTGTGTAATGCCCTGTGGGTTTTAAGTAGACTAACAACAGCACTGCTGTGGCGGGCCTTCAATGCACCACCAACCTAAATTACGTATTTTAATTTATAAGAATAAAACACCCTCTACCCACTAGTGATGTGTCGGTCGCGAACAAAATGGCTTTTAGAGCCGGGTCTTTGACGTGAACGATGCGAGTCGGGCTCCTTATCACGAGCCGTGGGTTTTGTTTTCCTTCTCTCACCCTCTCTCTCGCTCTTTTTTCCGCTTCACTCCGCATGCGAGCCTTGTGCTTTGCGCTGGGAAGAGGGGGGAGGGGCAGTAGTTACACTCGCAGTAGCACAGGAAAGAGACCCAGGGATGACATCGTCACATTAGAAAGGTATAGTAATCATCCACATCCAATAAAGGATTCAGAAAGTTTATTCGTGCAGGCCCATATGACAGAGAATGTGCATCTTCTTTTTGTTTTTATATTTTAATTTATATTTAATTGTGTTGTGGTTTGCAGTGTTTTGTGTTGTTTCATTTTAAATTTGTTTAAAAGGAAAAAGCTGAAAATTTAAATAGTTAAAAGTTGAACTGTGACTAGTTGGTTTTGTATTATATTATTTATCACATTTTATGTGGAGTGAATAAATAAAAGTATATTTACAGTGGCCCCTAGAGACAAAACACGTAAAAACTCCAAAACAGGTACAAAACACAACAGAAGTGCTCCAGGATGCTAGGGGCAGTGTTGAGCTTTTGTTACCTAGTGGCTACACAAGCCAGCAAGTACCAACGACCGGATTTGGTGTGTGGTAGTAACAGGTAAATGAACTTTTTTTTTTTATTATTTGAATATATATGAGTGCTTGTGTATAAATACACAAACAATACACATATGCTTTCAATTGTGTAATTTAAGTGATCTAGGTAGCTCTGTTTTGGAAGTTCAGTTAACGCTAGGAATGTGTTTTGGAGTTTGTACGTGTTTTGTCTCTAGGGGCCACCACATATATTTATATATAAACATATATAAATAAAAACACTTTTTTTTTACATTAGTAATTCTTTTTGCGCATAATTTTATATTATTGTTAATAATAAATTAATTAAAGCAACAAAACAACCTGAAGAGCCGAAAGAGCCGGCTCTTTTTAGTGAGCCGAGCCGAAAGAGCCGGTTCTCTAAAAGGAGCCGGAAATCCCACCACTACTACCCACTACATTGCTAGTCAGGTTCTGACTTCCAATATTGGCTATAATAATATAATATAATAAGCTCATTCCAGCCCATTTCAACCAGCTTTTACCGACGTCACACACTTTTAGGGAAAATTCTTAACTCCTGCCCAGAGTTTAAGGAGCCACACTTTCAAAGCAGGGCAAATTGCTGCTAGTTTGATCTTTCACAAATGGGAGTGGAGAGTTCTGTGGGTGACCCAGTAACAAAGACAGCCAAAAATGAATAGACCAAATTTGGCGAGAGCAACATGCTAACAAAATGAATGCATAAAAACACGCCAAAAGAAATACAGACAAATCATATATATAAGAAGATGCTGAAGGTAAATCAATGTTTTTGATACAAGGATAACTATTCTTTTTTAAAAGCTGCTGGGGACTGCTGTCCTCTGTGTAAATCATCTGGATCTTCTCCTGATAAACTAAGAGAGGAGCTGCGTTATTACAAACTATTCCACGGTATAAACCTTAAATTGTCCGTAATAGCTGACTTTTATGTTGTCTTGTAGAAAATATAACATTTACCATTAATTCTCAGCCTATCCATATGTTAATGAAGATATCTACTACTATCTACTGTGCCATGTGCATGTTTTTTCTACAGGCTGTGTGAGACTATGTGAAGCTGAGGGGATTCCCCTCCTTTCTCTTACACCGTTCAGTTCAGGTAGGTTCTGGTCTGCTTCATCGGGACACTACTTACTGAAGAGCGGGGATATGCTAAGCTTGGCTCTGGATATATAGGGTGAAGACTCAGTGAAGAGTTACAGGGCAGAGCCAAATTATTGGCACTGCAGTCATAGCTTCCATCCATCTTTGCCAGTTACGCACTTGTTCAGATAACATCTCCTCCTCCCATTCCAAATAAATAAACACTTACTTATCATCTATCAAAACCACATCAGGTACAAAGTAAGACATGCTTCTTTGTGGCAACATGTCCACTGCAAACCTTAGTAAACCCCTTTTTGTGTGTGCTTCATTTACAAATCCTCCTTCTGAAAACCAGCTGTAATTATACCAGTTTCCACACCTTTCATTCACTAAACTGACACTGACTAACACTTAAAATGGTTTTGTGTGTTTATATTTGTTATTTGTGCATTGTCTTGTGTAACTATTTTCTAACTGACAAGGTCAGGCCAGGTTCTTTCATACAGTATCAACCTACTGTAGAGGCAGGTATGGCAGTAATAAGTACAAGTACTGAACCTAATATGCAGGTTTGAACTTGTGTGCACTTTGCTCCATTTTCAAACACAATATTGTAACTGGCACTTTACAATAGGCAATACTCACGTCAGTTTTTTAAGTCGCTTCTTGCCCCCTGGCAGCTGGGATAGGTTCCAGCCCACCAGCAACCCTGTATATAAGCAGAAGAAAATAGATGCATGTATGTTTTAAATTAGGTTATGATCTAAGATTTCTTTTTTCTTTTTTTTTTTGTAATGGTTTAACCACCAGCTTATGGTTTATGCTCAAGCACTATAATGAAATAATATTTTTAATACTTAAATATTATTGCTGTTTTTATAATGACTTTTCAAATTGACGTTTTTTTGTACAAAAAAACAAACAAAAGAATAGTAAAACTAGAATCCAAATGCCAAATTAGTTATTTACTAAAATTGAAAGACAAAAACTAGTTTTCGAGGTTTACTCTTGATTAAGTTCCGGCTTCTCCAGTCAAGTTGGCTGGCTCAAATGCCGGTATAAATAAAACGATTTAAACAAGTTTTGACTTCTAAACATTTGATCTGTTAAATTCCTGATTTGTTATACAGTACAGAGATGGCTACCTGTTAGGGCTGCTTATCTGGTAGCCATCACGAATCATGATTACGTCAACTATAAAAATCATCGACGACTAATTTTATAGTCGACGCATTGTTTGAAGCTTTGTAAGATCCTAAAAGATGCAGGACTAAGTAGTAGGATTTAAGAGTGTAATAATGGACCAAAACAGAAGATGACAGCAATGCAATACAAAGATGCCAGCTGCAGTTACATGCCAAAGAAGAAGAAGCAGTCTCATCCTTCGGAGGCCGCATTTGTTGGCCAATTACGTTACAGTGAAGCGACGAAGGCTGTTCAAATTTGAAGGTTTCTCCAAATGCGGCCGACAAATGCGTCCTTCATTTCCAATCTTCATTTCCCCAGATTGGAAGGATGGGTTGGGTGTATCCTTCGTGGCCCAACCTATCCCAGCCAATTCCATGTTCCAACAATGGCGGCAGCTACTGAGTTTTAATATTACTCTTTCTGGGTCACAAAATAAACTTTTAACATATTTTCAGGCAAGAATGTAGCTGTGTAAACTTCATATATCTGCTCGATTTATCAAGACATCACATATTTGCAAAAGTGCTCTGACGATTTCGGAGAGGTCTGTTACCCACCAGCTCGATAGCTAGCCAGGGTTCAAGGCTCACTAGAGCTGGCGAGAACACCCCCCACGGTCTTTTGCTACTTCAGTTAAACATGATATATAAGTCACTTAGATAACGTAAAAATCTTATTGTTTGCCTTTTTTCAGTGTTTTATTTGTTCCTGAGTAAATCAGTTTGGCTGAGATTAAAGTTATAGTTTTTACACAGCTGAATAAACATCAAACAGAAAACTGAAGTGTGAGATGCTCGAAAATATACTCCGGTGTCCTGTTATATTTTAGATAGCAAGGAGCAGACGGCTGAGTTTATTAAACTCCACCGAGACAATTTGCCAATTTCATTAAAAGTTTAATAAACTGTCATCTTGTCTTTATTTTTAGTTAGCACATACCTTAAAAACTTCAAGCTGTAATATAATGATAGTTATATAAGAGCAGACACATGCTGATGCAATAAGCTGTACGTTTTACTTCCAATGGATGCATGATCTGATTAGTCAACTAATCGCAAAAATAATCGGTGACTAGTCGACTATCAAAATAATCTTTTGTGGCAGGGCTACTACCAGAGCAATGGAAATTTGCTTTGAATATCATGTCAAGGAATCACAGATAGTTCAAATTTAAACCCTATTTTGTTTTAAAATGAGAACTGCAGATTTGTGCACCATATACACTGATTCAGCAACTTAGTGAAAGAAGCTAAATAGGTGCAAGCACCAAAAATACAGCCTATAAGTGGTTTCTTCCAGTAATTCCATAATTGTAACACACTTAAATCTTAAAGAACATGTAATTAATTACTCCTTTTTTTAAGATAATGGAAATATAATTCTTATCAACCAAACAATAATTATCAGAAAATCAACAATTTTGTACTGTATCAGGTGGGTTTGGGATGTTAAATTTGTTAATAGTCACAGAATAGTCATAGAAAGAATAACAAATTACAAAAAGAAAGCTAACTTCATTGACAGAGAAAATAACTAAAAAGAAGACTACAAAAAAAAAAAGTGAAAATACAGCAGGTTGTAAAAGCCATCTTTGCGTGACAAACATAAAAGCCTTAAGGTTACTTGGGTCTAAAGGGAGGAGCTCATTTTTTTTATGTTCTGACTCTGCAGTGGGAAACATTTTGAAAAATCACCTGACTAAATCTCTGTGTGACAAGGTGCTACATGTAGTGATTGGTAAAAGTCATGCAGATTTTTGAAAATGATTGTGACTACTTTGTTTGCACTGTTGGATTGCTTTGTTCATGTTGAGGTTTTGGAAAAACCTTCTTCCATGGATCAACAGTGTTAGGCATCAGTTACTCTGGTGCAACCATTAGGAGGGGTTTGGCACTGTGCTCCCACAAATACAAACACACATATACACATATACAGACGCTGGAGGCAACTACTGTAAGCCTGCCGATAACTCCACAAGAATCTGTCAACTAACCAGCCAACACTCTTCACAGAGCCAGAATTCATCTGGTTCAACAACCTAGCAAGCACGCTGTGGTTGTGTGGAACATAGGGGAGGGGAGATGAAAATAAGCAAATTACTTTCCCACATGTTTAAGCTTGTTGAACAGGTCGTTTTACAATTGAGTATATTTGGTTTCTTCAGGGAAGGTTTACACATTCACATACTGTTAAAAAGATGAGATGTTAACTTTTGAAAAAGGTTATTATTACAGATTTGGGGTTTGCCCTCCTCAGTGTGACGCTATCATCACTATTCCTGTTATCAAACTTTCTGTTGAAAAAAGAACAAATATAGGGATAAATATGTAAGAATAGGTATTTACAGTTGATACTCATCTATGGAAAATGCAAAAATGTGAAATTTTAAATGCCTGTGAATCACTGTCATCTTGAAGCTCTGTGGATATGTCTTCACACAGGTGTACATGTTTTAAAATATATCAGGAATCCCTGGAGATCTTCATAGGAAGATTTTCACTCAATAGCAGCTTAAAGCCTTGGTAATACTTTCCATGCACAAAAGTCTGCTAGGGTCCACTGAGGGCCAAGTTACATAAATTTCATCAGATGAGTCCGTGTGGATCCCTTCATGTTTGCCTGTTTTTTGTGACTTCTCCCGAGAGAATTTTAATTACAATGCACCAGCCGCACATGTGGCCCAGGCAGACTCCAGGCCAAGTATAACAGGAATGATTACTTGGCTGTCGGGTGTCCAGCTGTCCTTGTCTGCAACATATAATCAATGCATAGTTGACGTTCACAGCACTGAACAACACTTCACTAAGAAAACTCAATTATTGTTGTCTAAAAAGTTCTATGTTTCTCCAAAGCAGCGCCAGATTGAGGCTAAACAAGGTCAACCAGGAACTAGAAAGAAACAATGGCAACCTTGCCAACTCTATTTGATCAGTATAAAATATCATGCCAAGTCACTAGAATTGGACCACAATAGAACGATAGAAAAGATACTCTACTTCTGGTCTTTTTTTCATTTATATAATGTCAACATATACACCTTATCATCGTATTTTTTGTTCTACAGACAAGTTAAAATTATAGTTATCATTTTCTGAAATTATAGTCCAGTATAGTGACTATCTGTATCAGTTCTGAAACTTTCTAGTATCATAACAACAACTACTACAAACAGTAGTTTAGTGGCCACGTGTCATTTAGTAATGTCATCAGTCTATCAATGTACTCCTTTAGGCTTGGTTGTTTTACTTTTTTACTGAGTTTTAAGGTTTACAATTTGAACCTTCTTTATGTTGCTTAGGAAGGCTCCAGGATATGAGTTGCACTTGCTCATTTTGTGTACTTTTAAAATATATATTTAAAAAAAAAAAAAAAACAAAGAAACAAAAAACCTGGAAGCTTTTTTTTATATGTGGGATGTCGTGGTCAAGTTACACTAGGGCCCATTTAACGTATTTTTTTTTTCTGATTTAGCTTCTATAGCCCTTTAATTTATACAACACAAGTACAAGTACACAGAGTTATTCAATTTCAATTCAATTCAAGTTTGTATACATATACATATATAGGGAGACGGGACAAAACATAGCACATGGGAGAGAGAAAACAGTATTCAAGAATATAGCAGTATTCATATATCAGTTTAATAAATTATGTGTTAAACATCAGTGACGAAGTAATTTGATTCCATGTTAAAGTAGTGAATCACCATCCAAATTTATTTTTTTAGATGGGCCTCGCCTCCTTAAATACAGATGCGTCATTTTAATAACCAGGCTTAATCAGTGGGAACTGTTTACCTGCAACTTTGTGGACTCAAGCCAAAACTAATACCTCCAAAACCTGCCAGTAAGCATTGCCTTTGGCAAGGTGGACACAGTTACAATTAGTCAAGGATTACATGATAATAACTGTTAATTACAATTCAAATCCACTGACTCTGAGTCTGAAAAGAACTGCAAAGCTTCAGTACTAAATATTTAGGAATTATGGGAATACGCAGGTAGAGAAGGCACATACAGAGTGTGTGTAACATATCACTGACTGAGTATGAGTGAAGCTACTTTTACCTGTGTGCTTAAAAGGTTCTCAAAGCGACTAAGCTGAAGGATCTGTGGATTCGAACTCCATTTGCATATGATGTAGGCCACGCATAAATAAAACACGGTAACCTGAGCTGTAGAGCTGGAGGGATGTACACCTGAGCTGCGAAGCACACCCACAGACTGAAAACTCACAGTAGGTTATACATTCTCTCATGAAGGACATTTATGTAGGTACATTTATGGGATATATATATATATATATATATATATATATATATATATATATAATACAAAACCAACTGGTCTTTTCCTGCACAAAACTGGGATGTATTGCACCCTGATACATCAAATAGTACAGCATGAAGACGCAGGTCTGCGTAGACTAGAAAGTCAGTCAATCTGCTCTCTACAGCAGCTGTGGGCGGGGCTTTCCCACTCTCCTAGTCAAGCTGTTTTTGAAACTCAGAGCACTCCAGCAGAGGATATCAAGGAGTGTAAAGCAAGATGAGGATCTCCCTTTTTCTGTTGGTAAGAACAACCTTTTTAATAATCTTCAGTATTGATAAGGCATTGTCTTATAAATTCTTATTGTTATTCTTTTTCTTATTTTTATTGTTAAACCCAAAAAAGATAATTGTATTCACCACTGAAGATAAACATCAATTTCACTGTTTGATATTTTTTCTGTAATGTTTATTTGGATTTTATCTAATGATATTTTCAGGTTACATTAACCTGCATAGAGCATTTAGCTTCTGTTAATGTATAAGTTCCCATCCGTTCACAAGAGCAGGTAGATAGATGAGCAACGCAAGCAGAACTTGTTCTATGCAGTGTTGTTACAGCTTGTGGACTATGAACTTTAACACAATGTATTCGGTGAATAAGCCTTTAGGTGCTCAGGTGCTTTAGGTGTTTAAATTTACTTTGCAGTATATTTAGTTTCTGTTGTGGGAAAGACAATCAATCAAGAGGTTATTTGCACACACACCTATATGCTCACTCCCAGGTTCATCCATCGTACTATATGTACTAGCCCAGCGGTCCCCAACCTTTTTTGCGCCACGGACCGGTTTATGCCCGACAATATTTTCACGGACCGGCTTTTAAGGTGTCGCGGATAAATACAACAAAATAAAACTAGTACCGGTACCGAAAAAAAGAAGATTTATTCATAACACATGTGAAAAGACCCAGGAAAACCGAGTTAACAATAAAACGATAACAAAATAACGCTGAAAACCGATAAAAACCCTGAAAACCATACATTTCACACCTGAGCCTCAACTCTCGCGGCCCGGTACCAAACGACTCACAGACCGGTCCGAGGCCCGGGGGTTGGGGACCGCTGTACTAGCCTACAGACCTTCCTATTATTGTCTGAAGCTCATTTACTTATTTACTATTTTATTTAGTAGCTAATAACATAATATATGTCCTGTCATCTGCACTTGGTAAACTAAATGCTATAATACTGCATGTTTGTCAGATGATTATTCTTCATTCAGAAAAAAAAATCCAGAAAATATTGATATAAATGACTTCAACAAATTTTGGGTACTTTGTTTGAATGGTTTTCCATATTTTGTATTTTGAGGGAGCCAATTATTTTAAAATAAAGCACAAAAATGTTTCATACTGTTGCAAAGGTTTAAGCACACTCTTCACTTGTTTATTTTATATGAAACTTACAGGAGACCTTTAGGCTTTAACATGAATGTGGATAAAAGTATATATAAATTTAAAAAAAACTATGCACAAAAACTAAATATAGAGTCCTAATCAAAAGTTTAAGAAAACCTGAAAAATGGCAACAACAAAAAATTGCATGGTCGGATCTTAACAAGGTTCCAAGCAGAGCTTCAACATGCTAGAAGAAGGAATGGGAGTGCTTTTAATAAATTGCATACTCAAAAAATGTTTTGTCTCACTCCCATTTCTTCTTCTAGCATGTTGAAGCCCTGCTTGGAACCTCGTTAAGATCCAACCATACAGGTTTTTTGTTGTTGCCATTTTTCAAGTGGTCTTAAACTTTTGATTATATATCGATAGATAGATACAGATATATATAGATATATATAAGTAGGACCTCATTGAAAGGCTTTGGTCAAGGTAGTATGCAGTGACCCTAGAGCTTCCTGTCATCTCTCAGTAAAATACTGTGTATTGTGCCAGTATCTGTAACAGAGTTGTTGGGGATTTATACACTTTCGTGGGGCTCATGGTTGTGTGCTAGGGTGTGCAGCTTGTGCAACTATAGCAGTTACACAGCAACCTGAACAAGATGAAGACCAGAGGTTGGTACACCTTACTAGTAATCTGCAAATTGTTTGTTTGAGTCAATTTTCAGATGCTGCCATATATGAGACATCTGTTTTTGTGTGTGACCCCTGGTGAAACTAAGCATCATGAACAACCCAAACTAAACTAATACTTAAAAATGTCATTTGTTCTAAGCCAGCGGTCCCCAACCCCCGGGCCTCGGACCAGTACCTGTCCGTGAGTCGTTTGGTACCGGGCTGCGAGAGTTGAGGAAATGTATAGTTTTCAGGGTTTTTATCGGTTTTCAGCATTATTTTGTTATTGTTTTTATCGTTAACTCGTTTTTCCTTGGTCTTTTCACGTGTGTTAGGAATAAATTTTCTTTTTTTCGGTACCAGTACTAGTTTTATTTTGTTGTATTTATTCGCGACACCTTAAAGGCCGGTCCATGAAAATATTGTCGGGCATAAACCGGTCCGTGGCGCAAAAAAGGTTGGGGACCGCTGTTCTAAGCCATATGGTGAGGCTGTGTAATAGTTTCTACAGGTTGCAAGAACCAAGGTCACCTTTATTCTCTATAAAAGTAATGTCAGTATTCATTTGTAGATATGTTAAACACATTAGAGCAACCAACAAAGACACAAAACACAAAAATCACTCCCCGTATATTCACTCCTCTGTAGGACAAGCTAGATGCCAAAGTACCACAAACACGACTTCCGTACATCTGCTGTTGTTCCGGTGTTGTGGCAAAAACAAAAACAAAAAGCACCGGTCTACTTTTAACCCGTAAATTTGGTACACGTCATCTCTTTTTATGCAACATCCTCTGATGATTAATGCATGAACAGGACTGCCACTCGTGTGTTTCTGTTTAGGGTCAAATCGGTTTGATGTTTGAAGGGTCACAGAGACAAAATAATAACCCACCCAAATGTGTTAAAGCTGCTTTGAAAATGTAAGGAGTAGAAAGTATAGACACTTGTTTAAAAATGTAGGCAGTAAAAGTAAAAAGTAGTCTGTACATGAGTACAGTAACTAAGTATTCACACTTCGTTACTTCCCACCTCTGATGATATTTATTTTGTGTGTGAAGATCTCTGCATGTCCCGACATAGGACTATAGGTTCTCCTTATCATTAACCTGTTTTGACATGTCTTAACTTTAGGATTAAAACTGTTAACATTAAGCACTGGGACTGCTGTTTGTGCTACTCCTTTCACCCTCAAGTTAATGATTTATTTACTATTTTAGCTGTCTATATGTGCCCTTAACAGTAACTTAGCAATGGCTTTTGAGCAGAGGAAGTCTGTAAAGGCAGGGAAGGAAGAGAGCAAGAAAGAAGAGACAAGGTTTCATTTCAGGTCACTTATGGTTACACAATGCTACAGTTGTTCACCTGAAAATCATTAGTTCAATGCAATTATACTTCCTGAATCATGTTAGAATTGCAGGAGTTGATTAAATAATGATCACTTCCCGCTCATTACTGTTAATTTGTCATCAGGCTGTCTTATTCACTGACACATTCATCATGAGTTCCTTCTCCAATACTTGTACACAAATGATTCTGTTTTTCTTATAAACATGCAGATTGAAGTTTGCTACAGCAACTGAATCTCACAGCAATGTTTTCCTGTTGCATATAGGTTGCTGCAGCAGCCGTGGCAGATTGTTATGGTAGCAAGTACAGCAGCCCTTCCAAAAGGGTAAACATAATTTTTACTTTATCTGTTTGTTAAGGCTATTTTTGTAAAATAACTTTCTGTAGAAAACAAAGCTGTTGTAAAGTTTGGTCCATATTTTGGCCTTATCAGGATCTCCTGGTGCGTTCCAAAAGAAGATGGGTCTTATCTACAATTGAATTAGAAGAAGAAAAGGATGCACAGTACCCCGAAGAGATTTCAAAGGTAAGGAAATTATATGAAAGAAATAACTGATACTGATAAATGATATGACTGGTCACTATGGACAAATCTAATATGCAAAAATTAACAGCCTGATTGTATCTTGACTAGATGTATAACGACAAGACTCAGGGGAAAGACTTTAAGTTCCGTTTAAGTGGTGACGGTGTGCCGGACGTGTTTACCATCGATGAAACCACTGGAGCCGTCTTTGCACATAAAAAAGTGGACAGGGAGCAAAAGTCACTTTACCATGTGAGCTAATACTGGAATATAAATTCCTCTGACAATAAACGCAACTGATATTGATGCTTTTTAAGTGATGCGAAATGTTTTATTTGAGTGTTTTTTTCTATCCACAGATTAACTTTGATGTCTTGGACAGAAATACGGGTGAAAAACTAGACAAGGAACTAGCATTTGATGTTGAAATACAAGACATAAATGATAATCCACCCAAGTTCTCTCCTCCTGAAGTAACAGTTAATGTAAAAGAAAATATACAAGGAAGTGAGTATACGGTGTGGTAAATAACTCATAGTGTGCACATTTTCTATTTCGAACACTAAAAAAATAAAACAAATGATATTAAGACTCTTAGAGAATATAGAATCATTTCAAACCAAAGTCTCATATTTCATCTTACTATAATCATACTACATAGTTCTATAGTTATGTTTTCCTGACTGAAAACATTTTCTTTATCCCACATTTACTCTCCAACTCTCCTTGTTTGTCTTTACCCAACTTCTTAAAGGTGTTTTGCCAGTTACCCTGAAGGTCACAGACATAGATAAGGAGAACACACCCAACTCTAAATTTGACATCACGATGGTTTCACAGACTCCAGCAGAGCCCAAAATTGGTGTGGAGCAGCTTCAAGAAGGACTGGCCAGACTCACCTTAAAAGGATGCTTTGACTATGATGTGAGATTTATTGCGATATTCTTGCGAAATCTTTGAAAAGTTAATGTACATGCAAATAAACATGTTGAATTTTCAAATATCTCAAATATATTTTATATGTTTCAGAAAGCAACAAAGTATACCATCGTCTTACAAGCAAAAGATCATGGAACAAAGCCAAAGACTCAGTCCTCTACTGCTGTTGTTACCCTGAACATTGACGATGCAAACACTCACCAACCAAGATTTAAGGAGAGACAGGTACCAATTATTTTACTTACTAAAAGTGCTTTTTAAGAGACGCACATATTAAACTTTTGAAATTTTTCCTTCTCTTTAGTACAATGGTGAAGCAATAGAAATGAAGACCATTGCTAATGTTTTGAGAGTTGCTGTGGAGGATAAAGACACTCCGAAAACTGATGCATGGCGTGCCAAGTACTCCATTATTGCAGGGAATGAAGAAGGAATCTACAAAATTGAAACTGATCCAGAAACAAATGAGGGTGTCCTGAGTATTGTCAAGGTAATTCTGCTTTTCTCACTTGGATTAAAAACTTGATTATTTTACTCTGGGAAGAACTAGTCCACTAATGTTTTATCACAAAAACTGTATCAGCATTTAATAAAAGTTGTTTGTGTGTGTACGTGTTGTGTGTTTCAGAAAAAAAATTTTCAACACACAACTTCAATAAACCTGCAGATTGGAGTAAAAAACATTGAAGACATATTTGTTTGTGCTGGCACAAATCCACCTACAGACAGAGCCAATGTCATTCTAAAAATGATTGATACCAACGATCCACCAGAGTTTGAAAAAGCTATAGATGACATACACCTGAAGGAGGAAGCAGAGCCAGGAAAGGTGCTGTTCAAGCCAAAGGTTCAAGACGTCGACTCTAATATTACCAGGTAGGGTGTCTACAACCTTTCTACAAAGCTTATTTTGATTGACATAAATATATAAGGGCTGCAATGATTCTTTGAGTCATTCGAATAACTCAATTAAAAAAATCCTCAACACAAATTTTTTCTTTGATACTTCGTTTAACACACAGCTGTGTAGCGCTCAGTTGTCCCCATGTAAACCTGAGTGCCTCACCCACATTTGTGCCTAAGAATAGACTTGCAGTAGAAACATATCTAGAAGCAGACATCAATAAAAGTATAACAACATTAAGCCAGCGCAGCCCCCGGTTTTTCAACAAAAAACTGGTAACACAACAGCAGCAGTGATGTAGATGCCATAGTTTAACGTGGAGTCTGTCTACACACACAGCAAAAGAGAAAAGAGGTGGAGCTATTAAGACCTCAGGTAGAGTGAAAGAAAATGTTTTTTTAGTAGTGCTGTTTCTGTAATCACCATTAAAACCTTTACTGGAAAAAAGCTAGCGGGAGTCCTTCATTCAACCAGCTGATCAAAAAACTCTAACATGAAGAAAAGAGAACTTTGTAGTTGTTCCATCCACCACTGTTTTCTTATACAGCAAGAATGTACAGTAAAGCAACAGAAGTTACATGCTGATGAACTGTCAACTTAGTCTGATACGATTACTAAAATAGGCAGCTTGCTGAAGGCTGACAAACCTCTCACTTTCTACCTGCAGTAAACAGGGGCCGAGTTTAAAGGGGGACATGAGGTGTACTACACCATATTTCAAGGCTTGCGTAACATCAACATCAAGTGAAATAAAATAAAATATTAATAAAACTGCATTAATATTTAAAAATAATAATATATATAGGTTTTTTACAGGCCAATAAAATTGTATATGTGCCAGTAAAACTCTGCGGCATTGATTATTGATAATACTCAGTTACTAAATTATGACTAAATCTGCTATGTTTATAGAACAAACCCCAAGTGGCCCAAATCTCCTCAGCAATAACACTTCTTGACATAAAGGTTGGGTCAGTTGACTTAATTTGAGTTATACTGTACTGTAGTTCATGATAATCTCATTGATTGAGTCTAATGTGAATCCAAGATTTTTCATTCTGCCTGTAAGCTACAACATAAAATGGAGACTGACAAGGGTTTTATTTAAACCCTTTTATTTCTTCTTCTTTCTTGAAAGAAAAAACAGATCCTGCAAAGCGTGATAAGCAACAAGAAATGGTAGTTATCCCAAGCTAATCTAATCATGTCTTTATCGACACCTGGTCATATAGATTATCAGAAAATAAGCCTATACAACAGTGGCCTTACCACTGCAAGGCCAGTAGGTGTCACAGAGAAGCATAACATGATTAAGTTAGAAATGGCTACTGAAGGAGTAACGCCCTTTGCACTGCAGTACACAAAAAGCTACAGCTTTGGTTTCCACAAGCTAAAACTCAGTATTTTCATCTAATATGTTCTGCACCACTCTCTGATTACTCTTTAGGTATGAGCTCCAAACAGATCCAGCTGACTGGGTGGCCATTGATAGCAAAACAGGAGAAATCAAATCAACTAAGAGGATGGACAGAGAGTCACGATTTGTTGATGACAAGAATGTTTACACAGTCGTCATAGCTGCTATAGATGATGGTACACAGAAGCTCTACTATTGTTAAAATAAATTGGATAATTTCTTAAAGAAATCTTCTGAATAACAAAGCAATTTTTTTTTCAATTTTGCTGTGGTTTCAAAGGTCAGCCTCCAGCCACGAGCACATGCACTGTCAGGATCCACCTGACGGACATCAATGACAATACTCCTAAACTGGTCAACAACAGCGCTGTCATGTGTGGAAACAAGGTTAACAAGGTCAAGGTTCCTGCAAAGGACCTAGATGCCAATCCTTACAGTGGACCCTTCCACTTTTCTCTGGGGGATGAAACACAAAAGCAACAGTGGAAAATAGAACCTGACTATGGTTGGTACATTTAGATATATGTTAACCCTCATTTCTATATTAAACAAACATTTCTGGGGAAAAGCCACAAAACCCCATGCTGTTTTCTCACCCCACACAGGTGAGGAAGTATCTCTTGTTAGCCAGAAGACACTTCCTTATCTTAACTATTCCATTCCCCTGGTGATTATGGACCAACAGGGCATAGCTGGACATGACACTCTGCAATTGACCGTGTGTCAATGTGATGAAAATGATGTTTGTCGCGGCAGAGAGCCGCTTTCAACCCGTCTTGGATCAGTTGGCATTGGGTTGGTTATTGCAGGATTGCTTGCCTTTTTGTGTGAGTATTAAAATCAGTGAGAAGACAAAACTGAGCTATCATAAATTCTAATAAGATTATAGTCTCCTGTGTTTTTGAAGGAAAAAAATAGAAAATCTGTATTAGCATTAATACACAAGTGTTGACCGCAAAACCTTTTTGTTTTCAATTTCAGTTTCACTGTAAGAAATGCTTTAATTTTTACAAATAACCCAATCAGACAGTTACACTTTTAGAACTCCTTAGTACAACCACAGTCACATCTGTTGTTTATAAGGAAGAAGCGGCTCTTCTGCTTTCCCAACCAACTTTAATGTACTACTTGGGAGACCTTCTGGTACCCATGGCAATGACAGTTCAATAAAACACAAAGACAAGATGCACACTGTGTTCTTAGCATTTGTTTCATGTGTGTCTGCAGTGCTTTTAATTGCATTATTCTGCAAGTTTGGACCAGATAAGATTGAGATTTTGCCAAAAGATGAGGGCAATCAGACTCTAATCCAGTACAATCAAGAAGGAGGGGGCTCTCCATGCATGGTGGGTTTGTCATGTTCTGTGCGTGTAAATTCAAGACAACGGTGTGCTATATTTCTCCACCAAGCAAAACATGTTTTTTAATATTCTCTCTTTCCTTCAGACCGAGCCCAATTTCTTCCAGTCACAAGTAGATAATATGGTAGTGACAAATGGTCAGATGGATACCATGCAGGTGATCAACCTCTCAACTCTGACACTTTCTTTCTTTTTTGGTGAAGGGGTTTTTTTTTTCCAAAAAAAAACATCAGTTGTGCCAATTTGGACACAGTCATAGTGTAGCTAAAGACATCAGGAGAGAAGCCAAAATGTGTCAGTTAATCCTGTTTAAAATGAATGGCAGCTATAATCCAGTTGTTATCGTATTTTTCTTTGATGACAGACAGGTATCTAAGGGAGTGGTTAAGATGTATGCTGTGTATACAGCTATAGGAAAAAGTCTGCAAGGTAAACGTTTAAAAAGTGTGAGCACATCATAGAGAAGACAAGTTGGAACAGCTTCTTCATTTTTAGATGTACTGATCATATTTGCTGCATTAAGTTGTGAATCTCTATGGCGGTCTTTAAGTGTAAGCTACAGGTAGGAATTGATTTCTGTACCAATGAATATACAGTTTTGAGAAGTTTGTGAGCACTTAAGAAAGCATAAAGTTTTATTATTTGGAAGAGGGTGCTATAGATACATTTTCATTTTCAAATCTGTTGAAATGTTTTTAATTGAAAAGTAATTCAACTTAAAACATTTTTTATAAAACTTGAATATTTTCTGAATTCAATGCTTAATTAACCTCTTCTGCTAAATTATCTATCCCAGATTGATACAGAAGGACCATATGAAGTAAATAGGTACAACAGCTCAGCGTCTACCATGGTGAGTCAGACAGACTTGCTACATATCCTGAAATGTTGTAGACCCTTGTAAACTCATTTATAGAGGATAGCCAACTCCCCCCTAGTCTAGTCAAGAGTATGTACCACAAATTTGTTTGACCTATCCTAAACTTCGTGTGAGCTGTCCTGCCAATCACAGGTAACCAACGGTATTACCCATGGTTATGCTGAGCCGAGCATAGCTCTCGAGTATGAAGACCAGCTGAACTTGTCAGTGTCTAAAAGCAGCTATTATCAATGTAATCTTTTAATTTTACAATAAAATGTTCATTGTAGCATCAACAAAAGTGTAGATAAATAAAGGTAAACAATAAGCAGTGTCTGTATCATATGAATACAATCCTAACAATATATATCCCTAATTATGGGCATAAATATTTAACTTTAAGGCACAAATCTGACCCAAGGAGCAGGGCTTGTTGATTTTTTTAATTTAGCTTTTTTGTTTCTTTCCTACAGTTCCAGTCGCTAGGCATGCATCAACAAGAAACCTACAGGAGCCATGGCATGGGAAGCATGGTAAGTCATAATGGCTGTAATAAAAACAACTTTTCCTTCTTAACCGTTTACCTTACCCGATTTATTTTCTAGAAATGCTATACTAGGCACTGGTAAACTCTATGATGAATAGCCATGCTACCGCTTTAGATCCACAAGAGGGTGCTGGAACCCTTATGTTAAAAAATACTGCCTTACCTTTTTTTGGATACAATATTTAACTCATGCTAGCTTGTTAGCTTTTACACATATACAAATACTACTAAAAGTAGTTTAAAGAAAGTGAAACGTTAGTGAGGATGTTTGATTACAAGTATTATTATTCTATACTGCCAATATTAAATATAATATTAAAATACAACATTTATAAATATACTCACAGATTTACTCTTATGTTAACAAACACACATGATGGCAGCTTTGATTCATTTTATGATATGTTCAGTATTTAATTACTCAATTACTAAAGTAGGTAGATGCTGAAGCAGTTAAAAAAATAATTTTGTGTGAAAAGATCTCTAAAATATTATGCTACAGTGTAGAATGCATTAAGAAAAAGATAGATATACACAGATTTTCAGAGTAAATTTAAGTCTGCAGTGAACAATGTGTTTTGTATTTTTTAGAGGATGAACTCTACGTGGAAATCAAACAGAACGAACACCTATCGGGTAAGGAGGCTTCATATTTTACAAAACATTGAAAATCAGTGATTATGTTAACAAAGCACTATGAAAATTATGCATTTGCATTATATGATGCAATAAAAGCTGACAACCCTGTTCTCTGTAAGCAGGCCGGCTCATCAATTTACCAACGTTCTTTAAGCCTTCGATCGGCTGACCGCATTGAAGACCATATCAACAGGGTAAGAGGTTTATTTCACACAAAGCATACCTTGTATATGGCTTATAATGCACTTGATTTTATTGACGATCACATACATTAAACTGCACTGACTGCACAGCAATGATGTGTGGAAGGGCTGCAGTCATGCTGTACCAAATGCAATTCAGCGCTATACTGAGTAATGTTTCTTTTTTGTTTGTTTTACAAATTAAGCCAAGCCATTTATTTTTGACTTCTAAATTCCACAGAGATGTAACGAGGTTGATGGAAATGTTGTTGACCACCCGGCATACCAACCCCACAGCTATGCCTTTGAAGGAGATGGCAGCATATGTCAGTCATTGGATAAACTGTCATTCCACGACATGGGAGAGGATTTTAAGTATCTGGATGATTTGGGGCCAAAGTTCAAGACTTTGGGACAGATGTATGATGAGGCAATTAAAAAAAAGAAAGTACAGCTTTAAAAGGCACTGCTGAAATGTAAATTGTATTCCAAGTTTCGCTCCCTAAAATACAGACTGAGCAGAGATGATACACCACTATGTTTTAATATTTGTACTTAAAGATTATGGACTATAACATCGAATTCATCCTAAGCCAGGTATATTTTGTTGGCATTAAGATGGATTTAACGCACTGCACAGCTGGTGACGCACTAGTGGTTTGTGAAATGTAATAACTTGAAAGGGATTAGGTGATTTTTCTTGTTTTTTTAGTTTGCTTTGTCAGGGCAGTATTATTGGGAAATTTAACAGAACTTCTTTTGTTGAAACTGAGATGACTCCTGTTAGTCACATTTTTCTAGAGTACTGTTTTGTAAAGGAGTTCTGATGAGAACGCAGGGCTTATCATAATGGGTTATTGTTCATGCAAGTTAGAAATGTCCTTGGCTTATGGTTGATGATCGAGTGACATACTGGTCTGGAATTAACACCGGATATCCTACAAGATTAAAACGTTAATGTTAATGTTTAGTTTTTGTATTTGCATTTCATGATACAAAAATAACAAACTTTATTCCTATAACACCTTTCTAAACCAGTCACAAGGTTCTTTAAATACTTACACATTTTTATAAAATACATAATAAAATGAATGACATAAAAAAAATTAAAAATGAAATTAAAAAACAAACAAAAAAAGCAAGATACATCAGGAAATGTTAAGAGCAAGTGTATACAGGTATATTTTTTGAGTTTACTGGATGGTTGGACTGATTAAGCTGATCTAACAGTAACAGACTTGTTCCGGGGGCTAAAACAATAAAAGCACTGATTTTAAGTGATTTACAAGTAATATAGAAAAATTTGAAACTGTATGGAATAGAGAGCAAATGTGCATATTTGTAAAAAAAAAAAATGTTTTCTTTGTTAGGAATTAAAATAAAGATTGTAGTTTTTGGGCTGAAATACTTCAACTTTTTAAAATTATACAAAGATTTTTTTACACTTTGTAATGACAGCAATTAATTATATTTATTCAGTTTATGTTTGCACAAGTGTGGCTTCAAAAACATCACTGCATAGAAATATCACTGTAACACTGAGTTGGGTTGTCTGTACTTGTGCCAAGTTTTGAGCTTTGGTTGTAAAACTTTGTGACAGCTCCTTAACAATGTGCTTTGTTGTGTTGTGCTGACTGTAAGCTGTGTAGTCATAGCTCTTTCAGCACAAGTGAACTTGTTGTTTTTTTAAATACTGACAAATGTCAGCAGGTAGTCAAGGTGAGCCACAGAGGGTAATATGCAAAACAAATCTATGAACATGTTTGCGTCACATGCATAACTTAAAAACCTTTCTCTATTACAAGTGCAAATGAATTGCCAGAATTCATAAAAAGACAAAACATGGATTATAAATAATAAAACATAATATGAAACAAAAACAGACAGATGGGGGCATCAAATGAGGCAATAATGAGGGCATTAAAGACATGTAAAAGTTCACTTTCATTTTTTCCATTTCTTCTGGCTGGTGTAAGTGAGGTGTGGTAGATCATGGTTCAAAAGGAAACTAAAATTTGAACTTGTTGATGCATTTTTGCTGACTTTTATTATTCAAAACTTTTTTCTTAAAACTGCGGGGTGTGGAACCTTTTTTTTAGCTTCTACAGTAGGAAAGTTTGAGAATGACTGGATTAAAGTACATACAAGAACGCATAGGGGGTTTCTGTGTTTTTAAAGCAAGCCTGCTTGTTTTAGAAACACAGTTTGTTTCGTTATTTTACTTTGCATGGGGTGGTTTTGGCAATGATCTTCCCACACAGGGTGTTGTCCATTAACAGTTCTTATCTGTTTTCCGAAGAAGTGATTTTATCAGTGCTGCTGGTAAAGGCTCTGAAAGGCTGTTTTGCTTCAGGCCATAAAATAGTTATTTTAATGTCTGTGAAGGTTCTCAGTCATCCAGGTCATCGTAGTCAAAGGAGCTTGCAAAGAAAAGCGTCTGCACTTCTTTAAGTTACTTGAAGACGTTTCACCTCTCATCCGAGAAGCTTCTTCAGTTCTAAGGTCAAATGGTGGAGAGTCCCAGATATAAACCTAGTGGGAGTGTCCCCCCACAGAGGGACAAAAGGACCCCCTGATGATCCTCTAATTGCCTGAGCCAAGGTGTGAAACTGGGTGTGGGTCCCAATCAGCCAGAGTTTCGGATGAGTTCATTGTGAAACCTGGCCCCACCTTATCATGCGAATTCCTGAGGTCAGATGGCCCAGGATGTGAGTGGGCGTTAAGGCATCTGGGAAGGGAACTCAAAACTGGATTATAGATGGCAGAGAGTTGGTGTCGTAAACCACCGCCTCTGTTCAAAGATGGTCGCTCACAGTGGACATAGATGGCTTCTTTCACTCCTCTTTCAAACCATCTGTCCTCTCTGTCCAAAATGTGAACATTGGCATCCTCGAAAGAGTGTCCTTTATCCTTAAGATGCAGATGGACAGCTGAGTCTTGTCCTGTGTTATTTTAATATTGTACTTGTCCTGTGTTATTTTAATATTAAAGACAAACATCCCAACAGTAAAAAAAAAAAAATAAAAAATCCTAGCAGACAGGAGCCGGGGCTCTATTCCTCATCACTAAATAGGCAAATCATAGACAAATTGGATAGTCACTGAAAATGTATACTCCCATGTACATTATTTTCCAGAAAGCAATCTTCTTCCCTTTCCCTACCAGACTCAGAGGAATTGACAAAGTTTTTTTTCTGAAGGTTTTGGAGATCTCCATAGCTGCACAGTGCCACCACAAACTTCAGTAGTTGTAGGGGTAAAAAAGTTTCCCAAAACTGATGGTTTTACTTTTCCCATGACATGGCGTGTGGGTTTCCTTTATTTGAATCGGACTGCAACGCTTTAAACACAATGTTTTAAAGAGGATCAAATTATTGCTGCTACTCAATTTGATGTGTTTAAAATACATGAAAAGATTTCTGTCACTTAGTTTGAAAGAAAGCGAAGCAACTATGAAAGCTTTTATTATCAGTGATCAAATCACTTCTTGAGAAAAGGGGATATGGACTGTAACTAGGTAATAAAACCTTTGGGGAAAACACTTGGGAGTTACATTTTATAACCCCAGTTAGGAGTGGTGTAATTGTTCAGTATTTCCAGATAATTATGCAAGTTCCTGCTTAGTTCCTTCAGCTCAATGGCTAAATGAAATAAATCAAATCACTTAAAAAACAACTGTATTATTATTATTATTATTATTATTATTATTATTATTATTATTATTATTATTATTAGCCACTGTGGACATCACCAATACCCTCCCACTTCTCCAACCCTTCCACCTTCTGGGAAGAGATACAGATTAATCAAAACCTGAAGCAACAGCTTAAAAGTCCTTAACTCCTTCTGTCCTCAAGACTGTAGTAATATGCGGGGTAGTGGAAGTACATAAACCATGTTAGTCTCACTTTTTTTTCTTTTTTTTTTTTACTAAATGCAAAAGTCTTGAGCCACAACTAATTTCTTTCTAATTTGCTTTCAAGGAGTTCCGGTAAAATTTTAAAGGGATTTATTTATTTGACTTAACTATTTGACTTAACTATTTGACTTAACTGGCTGTGGCATCAGCAAATACTATTAACTATTTTTTTCTGTGTTCTAGCAAGCTTTCAGTAGGTCAGCGTTTCAAGATTTCATATATTTATACAGTGTTACAGTTTGTAACAAAAGCTGCCAACTTCTGCTGTCAGGGTTAATTAAAATTAAAATGAAAAATTAAAAACAAATAAAAAATGTAAATAACAGTAGAGCTTACTATTAGTCATGAAAATATGTGTTATGAAGAACAAAAGGTTGTATTTTAAATCTGCTATTTACCCCAATTTTAATCCATTTCTTCTTTTTTTTTAGTCACAAACACAAACAAAACACTACAAACACTACAAAAATTATCAGTGTTTGCATAAAGAATCATTTGTCTTCTACTGACAGAACTTGGGTTAGTTTGTGTTTTAAATGTGTATTATAAATAAAAGTCACATGCCTCAAACCTGAAGGGAATGAATCTGATTCTTGGGCTGCTTTTTTGGTACAATTTTCAAACATGCTTTCTAAATGAAGATACCACAAAAGCCGAAAAGAAAACACCATTCCATTTCTTAGCCGAGAAAGAATATCTATAAAGCTATATAACTCTAAATAAAAATGTGTACAATAAGGCACTCAAATCATTCATCATTAACTGATGGAAAACTATGAGTTTCTATTCATTTAGTTCTGTAATGACTTCATCGCGTCTTTACCACAATTGTAACAAAAGCAATGTCAAGTAGCTTTGGAAAGATCTGTAAGACCTGAAACACTGAAAGACTTGTGTAGCCTATCCCCAACATGCTATACTTGTAATTGACTTCCTCTAGAAGTCTGAACATGCCAGGCGCATTTTGGAAACACCCGCTGTGGTCTCATAAGGTTTATATCGAACATCTGGACACAATGAGAAAAGGTACACTTCAAGACAAAAAGGTGCTGAAAGCCTCAACCAAACTCTTGGACTACATGTGTTTAGGTAAACATTTTAACAAGCACTAGATTAAAAACATTAAAACAAAAACTTTAAAAATACAATTCGTTTTAGACCTAGTTTGGACAATTGCCCTGTACGGAGCCCCGCAAGTGACATTGGAGAAAAAAAAAATAAAGATGAACTTTTGCAAGATCTCCCAAAACTTTTCCCATCTTGGTATACCAGGAAAAAAAAAAAGCATTGCAATTCTAATAATGTTGTATCATGTGCTAACTTGTGCACGCAAGGGCTCAGGTTACCACCATGAAACAAATAAGTCATGTGTGGCCTCCGTATTTTTTGCTGCATTTGATTTGAAGTGGAAATTCTGAATTTGTGTATAAAATTCATAAAGTCAGAGAAGCCATACGACCAAGATTTCACAATCCTATGACAGCTTTGCATATAAACAGCAGGGAACCTGTAAAACTTGGAATCTGTACAGCTACTTTTGTGCATTTGAGACTCACTAAATAAATCATACACAGAACACTAACCAAGTTCTATTTGTGAATATGAAGCGGTTTTAATCACACAAAAGGCCTTGTACTATATTGATGGTAATTGATGAATGACAATGAAAAGTTGCTTTTCCAACTTTACAAATGGAATGCAGTTAACTCTGGAGTGAGATTACTCCAATGTGTGACATCCGGGGCAAATCAAACAACGCATTTGTCCTTCCCTTTGAATCAGTGCTGTGACTACATGTATTAGTCTTTATTGTCAACATTTAAATTGTCTGTATTAAAATACAATCAGTATTGTGTAACAATCTTTAGCCAGCCTTTGTTTGTTTCATATTTGGACATTTTTGTAATTTTTCAAAATTTTTTAGAAGTGTGTTGGGGATTTTCTTCATTTAAGCCATTTAACACTGACCTTGCAAAAATGCCTCCACCACTTGTGTCAGCTAACAGAACATATTTGGTAATTGTAGATATATTTTTTATATATTTTTGTTGTTGTGTGGTTTGAGGGGGTGACAATGTCTGCTTGCCTTTCTGTAAATAGCCACTTCAATCACAAATGGTGTTGTGTGCGCACACAGACAAGTGAGCAAAAAACTAATCTTAAATTGTCCCTTTAGACATTTTGTGGTGAGTAGCCTGTTGCAAAAACACATAATCTATTCCAATGTATTTAAGTGAACCTATAAAAGATGCCCAAGATACAGTTACAAATACATATACTCACAGACACACAGATGCAATACAATACAATACAATTCTATCTATTCTATATTATATAATATATTATAATACATAATATAATATCATAGACTAATTATGTTTTTAAATGTGATTTTATGTGGTTTTTAGTTTTTTTTTTCTTT
Source organism: Neolamprologus brichardi (assembly GCF_056152115.1). Lineage (NCBI taxonomy): Eukaryota > Metazoa > Chordata > Actinopteri > Cichliformes > Cichlidae > Neolamprologus > Neolamprologus brichardi. Next base: position 23,593,164 of record NC_142123.1, read on the forward strand.
TCTTTTCTAGCATCTTTATAGGTTTTCAAGCAAACGGGTACTTTTAGTCAAGGTGAAAACTGTACACACCCACACAGATACAGATAAAGATTTCGATTACCTCATGACTAGACATATACAGCTGATTTGTAAAGATATCCCTCCCACCGGTATCTCTCTGCCAAAGCTCACATTGGCATGCAGCTGAGTTTCTACTCAAGTGCATTCAAGTAGTAGTCTGCAACGAATTCACTTCAAAACTAGCCGTCCTGTGGGTATAATATGGAACTAATACACCCAATTCTACTTTTGATTCTGGTAAGGCTTAAGTATTTAAATCTACATGTAATGTTGTATTACTTCTGCCATGAATTTCAACACAAATATTTTAAAAATATGTCTAATTGTTTTACTAATTGTGTTTATGACGATTATGTCTGTCAACATTATACCGAGTTATAGCCAGTGTTTAAAGATGAAAAATCTGCTAAGAATTTTCATATAATACTCATAAATATGCTGTGCTGCACATTTACTGCAAGAAATGTTTCCAGTGTAATCTTTTGCAGTGTTGGGGAGTCCACAGATCATCTTCACAACTTTTGCTGCGTCAAAAAAGAAACTGGATCATTGATTCCTTTACTATTGATGAAGGTTATCAGGGACCTTTCCCATATTCACTGGGCAAAGTGAGTGTATGCCTTTAAATGTAACACATATCATGAAATAAGGAAGGATAATTCCAAAATTCACTGCTCGTGTGTCTTATGTTTGATACAGATTGAGGTTGAGAAGGACCTCGTTCTTTTTATGATACAAGGACAAGGTGTTGATGAGGAACCAACGCAAGTGTTAGAAATCAATTCATATACAGGAGAAATAAAGGTCCTCCGTTCTGTGGACTACGAACAACATCAAACTCTTAAGGTAAGAAGAAATTAAAAAAAAAACTTATGGAAAGTAAAAGCTATGCATGGAGTGAGGTTTGATTATTTCATCTTTCCATTTCAGCTTACATTTAAAGCACTTGACAGAGAAAAACATGAAATAGAGACACAACTCGGGATTTCTATAGATATTTTGGACTCAAACGACAACCCTCCAAAATTTCTGTTTGAAAAGTACACTTTCACCATAAAAGAGTCAACATCACAGGGTAATTTTCTCATTTGGAAGGGAATATTATTTACAATTGTAATGCTACTGCAATGAAGTTATGTTTTTTGTGACAGTGAATCTAAATAAAATAATCATTATTTCCTTTTGATATTAACAGGCACTGAAGTGGGTAGAATTCAAGCAACAGATCAAGACATAAGTGAGATATATAACAAAGTTGACCTTAAAATAGTTTCAGTGGAACCTAAACCTAAGGATCTTGAGTTCTACTTCAAAGAGATTGATAAGACAGGCATTGGAGTCATTTCTTTTAAAGGATGTCTGGACCATGAGGTGAGAGAAATTACTGCTTGATGGCAAAATTCTCAAATTAAAACTTTCCATTTTAATCTTTCAACATGAATCTCCTCAGATTTCAATAGTACAACTAAATTCAATATGTTTGACATCCATTTACATTCAAGATGATCAATATTTTATTTTTCTCCATCAGACAGCTGAGAAATACACCATTATAGTGGAGGCCAAAGACAATGGAAAAAAACCGCAATCCAGCTCCTGCACCATCATAATCAATATAGAAGATGGAAATAATCACCTTCCTGTCATCACACAGCAAACAGTTAGCAGTTACTTATTTCAGTCACAATAATTTATTCAATGAAAATCATTTCCTATTTTACAACTTCCTCTTTTGTGACCCGAGGGCCCAGAAAAAGTGAAAGAAGGACAGACAAATGTTCTTGTTTCACGTATACAAGTTCATGATGAAGACACCAGAGGAACTCCAGCCTGGAGAGCCAAATATACAATCCAAGGAGACACAAACAACAACTTTAGAATAACTACAGATCCTGAGACAAACGATGGACTACTCCATGTGGAAAAGGTATTTTTGTGATTATGTTTACAGTAGACTAAACTTTCCAATCTAAGTAGTTCAAAACAGTCTCTGTGGTGAAAACCCTGTCACATTTTTTTAAATTAACCAACATAAGCTCTTTTTTATCTTCAAAAATTAGTATATAAAACACAGAAAAACATAAAAGAGATTTTCCTGGCCTGGCTTTTTATAGCAGATAACCTTAAAAATAATTTGAAGTAGAACAAAATTTGGAAGAAAACCATGACTCAGCATATGAACATTACCTGATGCTGCTAAAGTGAAGCAGAGCAAAATTACAGAGGTTTTATTAGACACAGCTAAGCGTTTTGCAATTTGGCATAAGTTTAAAAAGATTATATTTATTCAGTATTAAACAGGAGAAATGAGACTTTGTTGTCAGAAGTCATTTATATATAAAAAAAAAGCAGTGACCAACAGTGCTGTAAACAACAGTAGACTGCTTGGTAATAAGCAAGCGAATCATGTAGAAAACAGATTTGAGATGGGGAAACTGTTCTTGAAGTGCACTGAGAGAGAGAGAGCTGTGCAGGAAGTGTGATTTTATCATAGTGGAAGCAAAACAACAAAAGTAAGAGGGAATTCATTACGATGTTTATGTAAAGCGAAATGTGAACCGGCGAAGCATAGTTTTGATCTTCTTTTGCTGCTGGTTCAGTCTATTTTGGTTGGAGAGGGACAAAACCTACAGCTTTACAATCTAGTGCAAAAAAAGACAAAAACACAAAGCGCAGCCCCGACCTATCAGAATCTGTGAGCTGTCGACTTTCAGCACTGACTGTTTACGTGAAAGAAAGCCGACATCTCACTCATTGTGATGCATCGGGTCCGCGCTCTGTGCGTGAGTCTTTTTGTGGAATCCATTTACCTCCTCTCATTTACTGTTTTAGATGTTTTGTGGTTGCTGAAATAGTTTTGTGAGATTCTGGCATTTCTGGCAAAGTACATTTATATTTAAAAATCGATTCGGGATTTTAACAAATCGATATGGCTTTATTCAAGCTAAAAGCAATTTTAATCGGGTAGCAAACAGTTTTAACCAAAGCCATGTTTTAAAAAGCCCTGGAAAAATATGATAAGTTATTGTTGGGTCTGCACTTCCACAGGCCCCGCTGGTTTAGAAACCTATTCCCATTAACGACAAGCAAGGAAACAAGACGAACAGCTTTTACTTGCTAGCAAGGAAGACTGGCTGTGGGAGCTGAACACTCCTCTCCTGTCTCCTAGCCAGAATCAAATAAACAGCCTTCCTCGCAGCCTTTTATTTCCATGACTTACAAATTTAAGTAACACAATGACAACATTTAACAATTTGACTCCAACAGTTATGCTCTTTTACAGGCTTTAAACTACGAAGATGGTGCTCTGAAGAATATAACTATCACTGTAGAGAATGAGATCCCCTATTATTCATGCAAAGTGGAAAAACGCAGCTCCACTGGTCTTTGGAAAGTAGTTACCACATCTGGTTCCGCTGCTACTGGGTCTGCAATGAGCTTCGTAGCTGGAACAGTTGCATCCAGCCGTCAAGTGATCGTGACTGTTGAGGATGTCAATGAGCCTCCAGTCTTTGACAAGACTTCCATAGAAACTGCGGTCCGTGAGAATGTTAAGGAAGGCCAATACCTGGCAACACTCACAGCTAAAGACCCTGATGTTGCCAACAAAAACACATTTAAGTAAGTCTTGACAACTATACAACTACATGTCACTTTTACAAGACAAAAACATACAGCATTACTACATCAGTAGACACTTTGAAAATGTCTAACAAACCATTTCAGATACATTATAGGACACGATCCAGCTGGTTGGATTAAAGTGGACCCTGACACTGGAAACATTACAACATCAAAGCCCTTGGATCGAGAGTCAGAGTTTATTACAGACAACATTTATGTAGTCACAATATGCGCTGTTGACGATGGTATGAATCGATAAGTATTCACATATTTGGCCCATGATTCATTTACATTTCCTCATTACATTTCTAAACAAGGTGCAATACTTTTTCATTACCAGGGAAACCACAAATGACAAGCACTGCAACTCTTAGTATCTATGTTAAAGATGACAATGATCATACTCCATACCTGGTTGTAAGCACAATTGAAATGTGCCAATCTGACGGACAATCCTTTGCCAACATCACAGCCTTAGACTCAGATGTTGAGCCCTACAGTGGCCCTTTCACCTTCAAGCTCCATGGAGATGTTGAGGGCAAGTGGAAGATTGACCCTGTCACTGGTAAGCTTTAGAGTCTGCAGATACTCAACCTTTTATAACTCACAAAAACAGTGTCACTTGTATTAAATATACTTCTAAGCCTCCTTTATATAAAAGTACAAGTAGTATATACATAGACTGCCACAATGACTGTTATACATCTGATTATGTATTCATTTTGGACACACAGGTTATTCAGTCAACTTGGTTAAAGAGCCTACAGTTCATTCCAATCACCATGAGCTGTCGCTAGAAGTTTCTGACCAACAGGGGAAATCAGCTTTCCACAACCTGTCAGTTACTGTTTGCAGCTGCTTAGACTCAGAAATCCCAAACTGTCATGTGAGGACATCTGGCACCACACTAGGAGCAGGGGGAGTGGGAATTATTTTGTTGGCCATGCTGCTGATTACAGGTTGGACACATGTTTCAAATATTTCAATTATTATAAAGATATAAGATATTCTCATTTTTGTTGTTGTTATTTAAAAACGATTAAAATATAATAATAAAAAAAGGTCTAACAATAAGAAATAACTTTGACTATAATAATAAGCTTTGGACTTCTTCTGGGAAAAAAATGTAAATGAGTTTTCGATGGGTGTTTTTCAGTTAGATTTAAGTACTTATTTTTATGCTTGTTAAGATTTTGAAAAATGTTTTTTTTTTTTTTAAATATTTTTTAAAGTAAAAGTGACAACAAAATAACAGGGATTCATTTCAGTCAAAGCCTTTCCCTAATGTAATAGAATTATAACAGCAATAAACATATAGCATGTTTTGTATGTCATGTTTGTGGTTTTTATGCTCCAGGTTTGCTACTTTTGGCTCTTCTGATGTCCTGCAAAAAACAGATCTTCAAATTCAAAGACGATTTATCTACTGAACAACAACTGATGACGTCTAACACTGAGAATCCAGGAACAGACTGTTCAGTAAATACATTTATCATAAATCACACACACACACACACACACACACACACACACACACACTCAAATGCTCACTCACACAGATATTTGTTGGTTTTTAAATTAAAGATTACAAACTGTACAAATTGGATATTTTCATTTTGCCTGACTTTTTAAATGTACTTCAGCAATTGTAATGACTGAAATTATGTAAACATAACTTCTTGTTTTTGGTATAAAAACCTTAAAACATCATTACTTTGTCAAGGTGGCCATTGTGAATCAGAATGGGAACGAGATGCAAGAAATATCTCAAGTTAAAACTGTGAAAATGAGTCCAGTAAGTGCTACAAAATATATATTATTGTAATAACTAGTTTGTAAAGAGCATTTTTGTAATATACCATGCATTGTGAGAAATATTTGATGTTTTTCAGGCGTTTCTTCTAAATGACTCAGAAACCAACACAGAATTCCTCAAGTATCAAAAAGAAAGCTCGGTGGCACAACCTTTCATTCGTGGAAGCTTTATGCACATGGTACAGATATTATGATTACTGTTGTTTTATTTGTTATTATCACTAAGTAAACCTGTGATACTTAAACAGGTAGAAGTTAAGAATTTTGCTCATGATAATTTTCTGTTCATGAAATTTATCAAATCTCAGAAGTATTTAAATGCTTGATTTTTCAGTCACAGCGGGGATCAAACGTGGGAATGGGATATCACCAGGGACAATCTGTGAGTGGGGTATGTAATATTTCTTTTCATATGAAACCTTCTGAAAGTGCCGGACCACCTTTTCTGTCAGAACTGATTTCATTCTACAAGAAACCAGCATGAAATGATTTGAGATTTGTGACATGGTGAATTATTTTGCTGGAAGCAGCCATCCAAATTTGGGTACACTGTGGTCATAAAGGGACAGACGTGGTCAGCAGTAATACTCAGGTAGGCTGTGGCATTTAAATGATGTTGACTTTGTCCTAAGGGGTCCAAAGTATACCAAGAAAATATCGCCCACGCCATTACATCACCCCCACCTGATTGAATCATTTCTATAAGGATGGATGAACCTGTGCTTAGATGTTGTTTATCCAACTGTTCCTATCATCTATACTTCACAACAGAAGCCAATACATCCAATGGTCTCTTGTCCATTTTTGGTGAGCCTATGGAAAACATAGCCTCAGTTTCCTGTTTTTAGTTGACAAGAGTGACAGTGTGGTCATCTGTTGCTGCTGTAGCCCATTTGCTTCACAGTTGAGGTGTTGTGCAATCAGAGGTCCTCTTCTGCCTATCCTGTTAGTAACAAGTGGTTACTAATGCTGGCTTCATGTCAGTCCAAAGCAGTCTGACCTTTCCCCTCTCACCCCTCTGCCAGCAACTCATGCTTGAATTGGCCTGGATCACACACATCTGCTACCTAAAACTCAAAAGAACAAAGAACAACTAATAATACTCATTAATAGATGCTACTTAGTTGTCCTTGTTTTTAGTCCCCTGCTCTTTCAAGAAACTGTTTAGCCTTAGAAAAAAATATTAAGCCTTTATTTCTTTCGGGTTTTGGTCTTTTTTTTTTATGAGATTGATTGAAAACTAAAAAAGCACAGAATAATCTGCTGGCCTTGCTTTATTACATTGTATATTATCATAGACTTTAGCAAATGGATTCTTATTGAAATCATTTGTGCCAGGAAACAATGTCATGGTTTGATGTGTTTGTTTTGCGTTTTTTTCTTCAGCTGATGAATGAAGCAGTACATGGAGGATTACAAATGAACTCACTAACCTCCCAGTACCGGAGGGAAGGATCAGGGTCAGCATTTATTCGTGGAACCGTCATGCGGAAGGTACTGAGATTATTATTATTATTAGTATAATTAGTAGTAGTAGTAGTATTGAGTATATCTGTTTGACAAAGTGGTTGTTAAGGATTTTGCTGGTTCTTGACATTTTGCTTTTCTGTGAAGTTTCAAAAGTATTAACCAGTTAATGCTTGATTTTTCCAGTCAATGGGAGCAATATCAAATAGTGGAATGAAACATCTCCAGAGGCAATCCAGACATGGGGTAAAGCAAAATGAGTCCTTTTGATGTTAAATTTTCCAGAACTATTTTATAATTTCCACTCACCAGCCACTTTGTTAGTTACACCTTGCTAGTACCCTTTTGTCGTCAGAATGGGATGTATTCAACAAGGTGCTAGAAATATACCTCAGAAATGTTGGTTCCTATTGATATGATAGTGTTTAACAAATTTTGCAGAAGTGCAAATCTCCAATTCCACCACATCCCATAGATGCTCTGTTGGATTGATATCTGGAGACTGTGAATTAAAATATGCCATTTGAGTGTAGCGAAGTTATTGTTATGTTCAAGAAACCAGTTTTGGTGTTGCACATTATTGTACTGGAAGGAGCCATCAGAAGACCATTGGTTTCAGGTTTCCCTGTTTCCATTAAGAGATGCACTTCTGCCTACCCTGGTAGGATCGAGTAGTTTTTACTGTTGCCATCCTAGCAACTCAAAGCAGTTCACCCGTCTCCCCATCACCCCTCTGCCAGTAACACTGAGTTGATGGAATGTGGTTGGCTAATTAGAAATGTGCATTAATGAGCAGTTGAACAGTTATTCCTAATGAAGTGGCTGTTGCGTGCAATTCCTACTATGGAACAACGTTTGTTGTTAACAGGTATTGTCGATGTAACAACAGCCTCATATTAGAGGATAGATAATAAAGATGAATATTGGCATTATTACAGAATTGGAGATAATTATATACACATAATCCTGCTACCAAATACTCATTAAAACACTTAATAACTGATAAAAATCCTTAATTCAAGTCAAAGACGGGAACACAGTTTTGTCGGGACAGAGAGCAGCCACTGTGTGTGCATATTATTATGCAAGTAGTATGCAAGTAGCATAATATTTGCAAGTAGCATAATATATGCTACTTGGTTTAATTTGTGTAATGTGTTCTTCTTTAGCCCCTTGCTCTTTTATTTTTAAAAGGTTTTAAACACAGAAAAGTACAGCATCAACTGTTGCTCTAACATTTTTCAGTATGATAGGCTTGGATGACAAGCCTAATCATAATTAAAATGATTTCAACCATGAAATGCTGTCATGCTTTGACATTTGTTTGTTTGTTTGGTTTCTTTTCAGCTGACAGATGAAGCCGTACGTGGAGCATCACAAACCGGGTCAATAATCTCAGCTTTTCAAAGGGAAAGCTCAATGGCACAAGGTTTTACTCGTGGAAGCTTTATGCGCATGGTACAGAGATTTTTCTTAAAGAACTTGTACTTACTCTTGTTATCATTAAGTACATGTGTCATATTTAAATAGTTAAGAATTTGTTAAGAATTTTGCTCAGTAATGACATTTTGCTCATTCAATTCTGTCAAGTTTGAAAGACTTAACTATTTAAATGCTGGATTTTTTCAGTCACTCGGAGGATCAGCAAACAAAGGAATGGCACATCTGCAGGTTCAATCTAAGCATGGGGTAAAGCAAAATTTTCTACAGTTTTGTCATTTATGGTCAACTACAAAGTCTTATGTATTACCTTAATTCCTATTTAAATTCTAATATAATTCATACAACTTCCTGTTTCTACTTTTTAAGATTTATATGGGACTAGACCACCGTAACCAGCTACTAAATGAGGTAATACCAAAAAGGATAAATTCTCTCCAGGAACAAGGAAAGGAACTGGGCGATTATGTGCCTCATGTATATAATGAGGAGGGAGACACAGAGCATAACTTTGAGCTTGATGCAATCTCCATTGCTGATGTTTCCTTTGACCCTGAAATGGATCTGTGTGACAAGTTCACTACTCTGGCCTCAATCTGCATGCCTACTGATGTCACCACAATACAGAAAATCCAAACAGCAACTCTTGTCCAAGAGGAAAGCCATGAACTAAACTGGCAGAAACTCACATTAAATGAGGTTTACATTTCACAATAAAGTCACTAGACCTCAAGTATAAGGTACAATATGAAAAGTCATAAATATTTATTCAGTTGTCTGGGAGCATGGTATGGTAAGATGCAGTGTCATGTCATAGTGTTTACAATAAAGACTGGGTAATGCAAAAAGTAATGCAGAGGGGTGAATATGGTATTTATCAAATCTGATTATTTGCACTCTGGGAAACATAAGATCAATTGTACTAAGTGGGTAATGCTTTCTACTTTCGTTTGGGTTATCTTGAGCTTCTGTTCTCAAAAGTGTTTTTAAGGTCACTTTTTTGATCTTTTTCTATTGCGACATTATATATTTCAAGCGTGTCAACTGTTTTCTTTGTCCATTAGAGGTTGTCAGTTAAGCTTGAATGCATGAATCTTAAAGGCATGCAGGTGTGTCTTTTGCAAATAAAAGCTTTCTCAAGAATAAATGATGACTGCCGCTGTAATGTAATTCCACGGTATTTCCATTTTGGCACGACAAACTTGTCAAACTAGTTCTCATTTTGTTGTTTAGGCTCCATGTTATCAAAAGGTGCTGGTGTGGGCGTGCTCTCGGGTATCTGTGGTTGTATGGGTGTGTTCATGTTTGTACATGCAGGACAGTAAGTCTGCTGACTGCTTCGGTGAGGAGGATGGTTGGCCTTCTCCCACACTGTCTGAGCATCTGGGTGCATCTAATAAACTGGTTAATATGTTGCTAAGGATCATTGTAATCATGTTTTATGTGCATCAAATGTTTGTATAGTGGTAATACTAATAAACGTGTTAATCTGAACCTCTCAAACAAGATTCTCACTATAGTTCTATCACTATCGTGTTTATTAATCTAATTCTTGTGAAACACTGACTCCTTGTGGTTTTACAAAGAAATTGTTATATTTGTATTCGTGCCTAGTTATATTAAGCCATATTCATACAGTAAAAATACTTCTGAACCCTCATACCAGCAAAGGTAATGTTGGGAAGTGCATTAAAATTATATTTACTAAACTAAGTAAATATCTAATGACTTACTCACATTTCATTAATGTCTAAATCTGTCAGAAGCTTCTACACAAGCCTGACTGAATTAGTTTTTCATTATAAATGGCATTCTTGTAAGCTTTGTCATTGCACATTTTTCTCACTAATTAAAAAACATCCAAAGATGAGTAAAATAAATCTCAGGTTTCTTATCAATGCTTTAGATTTGTCAGATGGGTTAAAGTGTCAAAATCCTAAACGTTTCTGTAGACAAAGCTTTATTTATTAGGGGGTGACATATTCGATGCCAAAATGTGCTTTTAGTAAAGACTAGTCTATTAGTCTATTGCAACAGATGGAAATCTGAGCATAAAAGAGATAAAAACAACTGTAAGTAAAAAAGAAGTCCAGTCTCAAAGCAGTCAACTTCTATTGCTCCACTTGTTCAGAAAAATACTGATAATAAATCATAATAAGTCCATCAACTAAAGCTTGGCCAAAACAGGGTCATGCAACAGGACAATGGTTCCAAGTACACCAGAAAATCTACAACAGAATAGCTAAAAAAACCAAAACAACAACAACTAACGAATCACGTTTTGGTATGACTTTACAAAAACTCTGCATAAATAAAAACCTGCAAACCTTATAAAACAGAGCCAACGACATGGGACAAAATTCCTCCACAACCATTTTAGACTTCCGTTTGTTGGTGGTGGTTCTACAAACTATTGAATCATGGCTTGTAGTTCGTATTTCACATGATAGCATCTGATTTACTCATCAGCTTGGTTACGCCACTGATTATGGCATGTCTCAACTTCCATAATCATAAACCTTTGGGGGGGGGGGTTCATTTAGGAATACATATTCATTCCTAAGTTTAGTCTTTAGAAAAATCAACATAATTTATTAATTAACTATTGTAAAGAATGGAATCAGCTTTCAAGAAAAATGTCTGAGGACAAGACAAGGAACACAAGAACAAATTTATGGTGGAAAGTGAGGCGAGAACCTCCTGTAAGGGTTCACACTGCACACTTAATAAAAACGTGCTGCTTTTGGCAACCTCTGTCAACATTTTATTCACAAAAAGTAAATTACACATGCATCTTTAGATATGCATCTAAGATCAGACTTGGGACTAGATAGACTCGTAACCTGAGGTCAGCAAACCAAAATCTTTTAGTGGTCCCCCACACTCGTTTTAAAACCCGAGGGGACCGATCTTTCCAAGCTGTTGCACCCAGATTGTGGAATGCACTTCCCCTATTTCTACGGGGTTTGGACTCAGTGGAGACCTTCAAAAAGCAGCTAAAGACATTTTTATTTCAAAAAGCTTTTAATTAGACCAGGGTTTTCATGGTGTATTTTATGACTGTATTATGTTTTTACCTTGTAAAGCACTTTGTGACATATGTCTGTGAAAGGTGCTATATAAATAAAGTTTACTTACTTACTTACTTGGGACAGTCAATGCAGCCAGAGTTTTCACTGCAGTTGTACAGGTCCCAAAAGGGTCAGAATCCCAGTTACCTTGACCACAAAATGAGGTGATGTAGGATTTTGAATTTCATACAAAAGGTGCAGCTACTAAAAATTTCAGATGAGTTTGCATTTCGGTGACCTTGACCTCCAGGTCAGAGGTCAGGTTTTCTGAAAATTCTGTGAATGCAATATCTGGAGAACAAAGATGACAAGGAGCATTGGCACCCCCCAGTGTTTTTTTTGTCCATCTGTCAAAAGTCATAGCATGCCCACTGCAAGAATATGTGACACAGAATTCTCTAAAACCACATCAACTTCAAGAGGGAAGGCTGCAGTACAGTTCTGTGCAAAAGTCTTACATCACCACTGTTCTGCACACCTAACTGGCTGAAATATTATAAAGTTTATATCTAATTATTTCCTTGAGCTCACAATGACGTGCTGGAGAAATCATGTAAGATCCCTTAGCAAAAGTAACAATAGCATATTACACATAAAACTGTATTAATGCGAAACCGTACATAAATGCAATCAAAAGAAAAAGTACTTACAGTGTTATGTGAATCAGTATTAATGATGCAGTTGTTTATGGTTGAGCTCATTTTAAATATTTCTGTTTAACCTCCAGTGCTACCTGATTGCTCCCTTATCCACAAGGAGTTGCTACAGGCTGTAGCAGCATGTTTTGATCCAACACATTTTAATGCTGGATGCCCTTCCGGATAAAAACCCAAAGAGGCCTAGCAAGCGAATCTGTAAATCACAACACTTTGGAGATACTGTTTAATCTCAAGTAGTGCATCATGTACTACATATATAATCATATGTTTGTGTTGGCTGTCCAGTAAGGACTACATCTCTCCAAATAAACAGCTGTCAATGAGCTCAAAAATACATTTTTTAAACTTTGACTTAAAAGTTTATATCAGGTGTATTTATTTAAGAATGTATTTATAAAATGGAAAAAAAAAATCAGATGAATTAAAGCACTGTTCAAATGGTTAGGTGTGATTATCTGCAGAACACTGTTTTTGTTTTGTTTTTTCGCCTGTCCCGTTTGGTGCTTTTGCCATCAGAATTATTGTCTAAAGGCAAAAAAAGATACCCAACGGATTTACTTTACCAAATGGACCATCCCGGCTTGCCGTATTGGTCTATTTGATCCACCTTTGCTTTTATTGTTTATTTTATTTTATTTTCACTTGCTACATACGTAACAGACATGACTGGAGGAAAGAAAAGTGTGTACACCTGTGAGCATGAGCGCACTTGTATTTAAAACGTTCCTTCATGTAATGATCTTCTAGAGGGTGTGGGGAGCCATAGCCCCGTCCTCCAGGGCATGAAGCAGGTATGGAGGAGATCCAGGCTCCAGAGATCCAGAAGCCCCCAGAGCACAAGAGACCAAGGAAGACCAACAGAGGGACAACCGTGCCACTCTCCCAGAAAGAGCTGAGGAGAGCCCCAGATGAGGGGTCACTCAGCAGCCACAGAGCAGAAGCCAGGGGGGGTTGCAGTGACGTGCCCAAGCGAACCCCAGGCTCCAGGTCCCGACAAGCAGCCACCAGGAGTGAGCCAGTGTGTACCTGGACACCCATCCCCGGACACAAAGAACCACCAATACACCGATGTCTGAGGGCGTCTGCCACTGGACCCACAGGGAGGCCCCACATTCCAGACCCCAATCGGACAGCCTCCATCTGCAGAACACTGTTGAAAAATGAAGGAATAAGCATATTATTTCAGCAAAATCAGGTTAAACTTTGTGCATTCAGTTAAGTCAGCGACTTCTCAGAACCACTCATCTGAAAATGCTGGTGGTCCCTCCACCTCTTCTTCTTGCATGTTTTATTAAACCAGACATAGCAGGATTTGACTTCAAGTTCTATCATCAACACTTTTCATACTGCACTCTAACTCCTCTAGATTACACATGCTTACCAGGGTGGTTATTAACAGGAAACCTGTGTGAAGCTAGCTCTGTTTCCCCACAACACACAGATGGTAAATGCTGAAGTCAGAGCAGGGAGCCAGCTGCAGCTTATCTAGCATGCTGATCTCCTATCAGTTTCCTATAAACGAACTGCCTGAGAAGAAACTGTATGCTATACATTATATATCCAGTATATATGTATGATTATCTGTTGGTTTTTTTGTTTTGTTTTGGGTTTTTCGGTGTTGGGGGGATGCCGGGGTTGTTGTTTAAAACACAACTACAGTGGGGCAAAAAAGTATTTAGTCAGCCACCGATTGTGCAAGTTCCCCCACTTAAAATGATGACAGAGGTCAGTAATTTGCACCAGAGGTACACTTCAACTGTGAGAGACAGAATGTGAAAAAAAAAAAATCCATGAATTCACATGGTAGGATTTGTAAAGAATTTATTCGTAAATCAGGGTGGAAAATAAGTATTTGGTCAATAACAAAAATACAACTCAATGCTTTGTAACATAACCTTTTTGGCAATAACAGAGGTCAAACGTTTACTATAGGTCTTTACCAGGTTTGCACACACAGTAGCTGGTATTTTGGCCCATTCCTCCATGCAGATCTTCTCAAGAGCAGTGATGTTTTGGGGCTGTCGCCGAGCAACACGGACTTTCAACTCCCGCCACAGATTTTCTATGGGGTTGAGGTCTGGAGACTGGCTAGGCCACTCCAGGACTTTCAAATGCTTCTTACGGAGCCACTCCTTTGTTGCCCGGGCGGTGTGTTTTGGATCATTGTCATGTTGGAAGACCCAGCCTCGTTTCATCTTCAAAGTTCTCACTGATGGAAGGAGGTTTTGGCTCAAAATCTCACGATACTTGGCCCCATTCATTCTGTCCTTAACACGGATCAGTCGTCCTGTCCCCTTGGCAGAAAAACAGCCCCATAGCATGATGTTTCCACCCCCATGCTTCACAGTAGGTATGGTGTTCTTGGGATGCAACTCAGTATTCTTCTTCCTCCAAACACGACGAGTTGAGTTTATACCAAAAAGTTCTACTTTGGTTTCATCTGACCACATGACATTCTCCCAATCCTCTGCTGTATCATCCATGTGCTCTCTGGCAAACTTCAGACGGGCCTGGACATGCACTGGCTTCAGCAGCGGAACACGTCTGGCACTGCGGGATTTGATTCCCTGCCGTTGTAGTGTGTTACTGATGGTGACCTTTGTTACTTTGGTCCCAGCTCTCTGCAGGTCATTCACCAGGTCCCCCCGTGTGGTTCTGGGATCTTTGCTCACCGTTCTCATGATCATTTTGACCCCACGGGATGAGATCTTGCGTGGAGCCCCAGATCGAGGGAGATTATCAGTGGTCTTGTATGTCTTCCATTTTCTGATGATTGCTCCCACAGTTGATTTTTTCACACCAAGCTGCTTGCCTATTGTAGATTCACTCTTCCCAGTCTGGTGCAGGTCTACAATTCTTTTCCTGGTGTCCTTCGAAAGCTCTTTGGTCTTGGCCATGGCGGAGTTTGGAGTCTGACTGGTTGAGGCTGTGGACAGGTGTCTTTTATACAGATGATGAGGTCAAACAGGTGCCATTCATACAGGTAACGAGTGGGGGACAGAAAAGCTTCTTACAGAAGACGTTACAGGTCTGTGAGAGCCAGGGATTTTCCTTGTTTGAGGTGACCAAATACTTATTTTCCACCCTGATTTACGAATAAATTCTTTACAAATCCTACCATGTGAATTCATGGATTTTTTTTTCACATTCTGTCTCTCACAGTTGAAGTGTACCTCTGGTGCAAATTACTGACCTCTGTCATCATTTTAAGTGGGGGAACTTGCACAATCGGTGGCTGACTAAATACTTTTTTGCCCCACTGTACATACATTCAGTACAGTATAGCAAAGTATAGCACACATTTATGATACAGATTCAGATTATTGGATGGATGAACTTAAAGGCCCATTTATCAATATAAACCCTCCCATCTGTCTTCTAAAGCTCATATTGGCACGTAGCTGAATTTCCACTCATGCATTTAGTGAGTAGACTGCACAAATGTCAAAGCAAGCCATCTCTTCGATATAATATGGAGTTGAAACACCCGATTCTGCTTTTGGTTCTGGTAAGAGTTAAATATTTAAAACAGTACTTATTGTTTAGTTCCAAATTTTCTTTTACTGTCTCAGATTTCAACACAAATTTTACTGTAAATAGCACTAAGAACACGAGAACCACATTTTATTAATTTAACATTTATACTATTTATTTTCACATTCAAGAACTAGAAGGAGCACGTATGAATTAAATCATTAAGAATTACACAACTATCTTGGTCAATTATTATGTCTGTCAACATTATACTGAGTTATATCCAGTGTTTAAAGATTAAAAATCTGCTAAGAATTTTCATATAATACTCATAAATATGCTGTGCTGCACATTTACTGCAAGAAATGTTTCCAGTGTAATCTTTTGCAGTGTTGGGGAGTCCACAGATCATCTTCACAACTTTTGCTGCGTCAAAAAAGAAAATGGATCATTGATTCCTTTACTATTGATGAAGGTTATCAGGGACCTTTCCCATATTCACTGGGCAAAGTGAGTGTATGCCACATATCATGACATAGAGAAGGACAATTCCAAAATTCACTGCTCGTGTGTTTTATGTTTGATACAGATTGAGGTTGAGAAGGACCTCGTTCTTTTTATGATACAAGGACAAGGTGTTGATGAGGAACCAACGCAAGTGTTAGAAATCAATTCATACACAGGAGAAATAAAGTTCCTCCGTTCTGTGGACTACGAACAACATCGAACTCTTAAGGTAAGAAGAAATTTTTTAAAAAAAAATCTAAATGAAAGTAAAATCTATGCATGGAGTGAGGTTTGATTATTTCCTCTTTTTTGCCTTTCCATTGCAGCTTGAATTTAAAGCACTTGACAGAGAAAAACATGAAATAGAGACACAACTCGGGATTTCTATAGATATTTTGGACTCAAACGACAACCCTCCAAAATTTCTGTTTGAAAAGTACACTTTCACCATAAAAGAGTCAACATCACAGGGTAATTTTCTCATTTGGAAAGAAATATTATTTAAATTACTAATGCTACGGTGTCAAAATTGTGTTTTTTGTGACAGTGAATCTAAATAAAATAATCATTATTTCCTTTTGATACTAACAGGCACTGAAGTGGGTAGAATTCAAGCAACAGATCGAGACATAAGTGAGATATATAAGAAAGTTTACCTTAACATAGTTTCAGTGGAACCTAAACCTAAGGATCTTGAGTTCTACTTCAAAGAGATCGATGAGACAGGCATTGGAGTCATTTCTTTTAAAGGATGTCTGGACCATGAGGTGAGAGAAATTACTGCTTGATGGCAAAATTCTCAAATTAAAACTTTCCATTTTAATCTTTCAACATGAATCTCCTCAAATTTCAATAGTACAACTAAATTCAATATGTTTGACATCCATTTACATTCAAGAAGAGCGATATTTTATTTTTCTCCATCAGACAGCTGAGAAATACACCATTATAGTGGAGGCCAAAGACAATGGAGAAAAACCGCAATCCAGCTCCTGCACCATCATAATCAATATGGAAGATGGAAATAATCACCTTCCTGTCATCACACAGCAAACAGTTAGCAGTTACTTATTTCAGTCACAATAATTGTGTCACAGTCAGACGGTCCTTCCTGGACGCCCTGCTTGTGGTGTATTTTGTGTGGTGCGTGTGTGTTTCTCTCCCGCCTTCTTCCCCCTGCCCTCCAAGCCCAGCTATGTTTGGACATCCGTGCTTCCGGGAGAGTGAGAGCGCGGTGACCCCTGACCCAGAAGTGCCTCCAATCTGCAGCCGACACACCTGTGCCTAATCTGAAATCATAATCTTAATCTAGTACCTAATCTTGTACCTAATCTTAATCATTAAACGTGACAAATTTATTCAATCAAAATCATTTCCTATTTTACAACTTTCTGTTTTGTGACCCGAGGGCCCAGAAAAAGTGAAAGAAGGACAGACAAATGTTCTTGTGTCACATATACAAGTTCATGATGAAGACACCAGAGGAACTCCAGCCTGGAGAGCCAAATATACAATCCAAGGAGACACAAACAACAACTTTAGAATAACTACAGATCCTGAGACAAACGATGGACTACTCCATGTGGAAAAGGTATTTTTCTGATTATGTAACACACACATATTTACAATTAAATTTTACAATCACTCAAATTGCAGAGTTGACTCCCTGATTCCCAGCGTTGATATCAGACCCTTAGACAGAGCACCTAAAGCTTTAACCATATCTACGTTTTGCAGAGGTAGCAGTTAAAAAATGTAAATACTTGATGAACAGACACTTATTTTGAATAGTCCAAACAAGATTTGTATCTTAATTACTTTTACAGGCTTTAAACTACGAAGATGGTGCTCTGAAGAATATAAGTATCACTGTAGAGAATGAGATTCCCTATTATTCATGCAAAGTGGAAAAAACGCAACACCACTGATCTTTGGAAAGTAGTTATCATATCTGATTCTGCTGCTACTGGGTCTGCAAAGAGCTTCGTGGCTGGAACAGTTGCATCCAGCCGTCAAGTGATCGTGGCTGTTGAGGATGTCAATGAGCCTCCAGTCTTTGACAAGACTACCATAGAAACTGTGGTCCGTGAGAATGTTAAGGAAGGCCAATACCTGGCAACACTCACAGCTAAAGATCCTGATGTTGCCAACAAAAACACATTTAAGTAAGTCTTGACAACTATACAACTACATGTCACTTTTACAAGACAAAAACATACAGCATTACTACATCAGTAGACACTTTGAAAATGTCTAACAAACCATTTCAGATACATGATAGGACACGATCCAGCTGGTTGGATTAAAGTGGACCCTGACCCTGTTGACGATGGTATGAATCGATAAGTATTCACATATTTGGCCCATGATTCATTTACATTTCCTCATTACATTTCTAAACAAGTTGCAATACTTTTTCATCACCAGGGAAACCACAAATGACAAGCACTGCAACTCTCAGCATCCGCATTAAGGATGACAATGATCATACTCCATACCTATTTGCAAGCACAATTGAAATGTGCCAATCTGACGGACAATCCTTTGCCAACATCACAGCCTTAGACTCAGATGTTGAGCCCTACAGTGGCCCTTTCACCTTCAAGCTCCATGGAGATGTTGAGGGCAAGTGGAAGATTGACCCTGTCACTGGTAAGCTTTAGAGTCTGCAGATACTCAACCTTATATTACTCACAAAAATAATATATTGAATAAATTTCTGAGCCTCCTTTAAGTTAAAAAAAAAAATCCACTGACTGTTAGCAATGCAACTGAAAATCCATTCATTTTGGACACACAGGTTATTCCGTCAACTTGGTTAAAGAGCCTACAGTTCATTCCGATCACCATGAGCTGTTGCTAGAAGTTTCTGACCAACAGGGGAAATCAGCTTTCCACAACCTGTCAGTTACTGTTTGCAGCTGCTTATACTCAAAACCCCCAAAATGCCATGTAATGAAATCTGCACTAGGAGGAGAGGGAATTATTTTGTTGGCCATGCTGCTGTTTACAGGTAGGACACATGATCAAAATTAATCAAGTATTATGAATAAGATAACTTGTAATTGTTGTTGTTATAGCTAAAGATGATCAATACATAAAGACAAAAATACAATTCTCCTGTGAGTTTTTTCTTTTAATGATAAGCAGCAACTTTAACCCTGATAATGTTATGGCAAAAAAAATAAAAAATTTCTCCGGAAAAGAACATAAAAAGAGTTTGATGAGAGCTTTTTTTTAAAAAAAAAAAAAAAAAAAAAAAAAAGCAGAAAAACTACTTTGTCATTGAAACTAACAAAATATCTTATTTTAGTCAAAGAATTTCTTTTTGAAGGAAAAACGTGAATAAATCAAAATCATAATGTGATACACAAAGTTTTTTTCCATCTTTTTTCTTTTAAATTAAACTGGCCTTAAAGATGTCTTCCCTGATGCAAGAGAATAATAACTAATTATTACTTTAATACTTTAAGGACATATGCATTTCTTTGTGTGGTTTTTATGCTTTAGGTTTATTTTCTGTGGCTTTTCTGATATTCTGCAAGAAAGAGACTGTAAAAATCCAAGATAATTACCTTGAAGAACAACTGATGACGTTTAACTCTGACAATCCAGGATCAGGCTGCCCAGTAAATACTTTATCATAAAATTACATATACTTTCTTTTTACTGTACGCTAATACAAGAACACGTATTTGCACACAAGCACAGACACTTTTTTGTGAATATTTGTTGATTCTCTTATCAAGTGACTTTTTTAATGTATATGAGCCTATTAAATTCTTTTAAAAGTGATTAAAATAACTTAGACCGAGATATAAGACTTAAATATAATTATCCAACAGCACAAGTTTTATTTATTGAATGTATTTAAACTTAATTGTGACTGGTTTTGGTGGAAAAACTTAAAACACTATTACCATTTCTGAGGCAGGTGTCGGGAACCAAAATGAGAACCAGATGCAAGAAATATCTTACAGAGACTTTTGTTGCTATTGTTAAGTCATCTGAAACAAGCTAATTCATACGACTTTCAACTTTCAAGACTTGAATGGGATTCTGTCTATATTCTCTAAAAATTCTACTAAATAAGGCAATAGCAAAAAAAGTATTAAATCCAGCAAACATAGATCTAAACAGCTAGATTCTGTTATTAATGTATTATCTCTTCTTTTTCACCCCTTTGTCTATATTTTTCAGAATTTGAATACTCTCCAGCAGGATGCTCTCCGCAGATCACAACTTTGAGCTCAGTGCCAGCTCAGTTTCTCATGTTTCCTTTGACCCTGAAATGGCCTGGGGTATCCGTACTCTGGCCTTGATCAACAAGCCCGCTAACTTCAAATATGTCTCATAAGTGTATATTAAAATATTATGAAAAGTAAGGCATTTTAAATGGCTGCTCTTGATCGAAATATTAGCTTAACAAAATGCAAAGCCAGAGTATAGCTCAATTGTGTGAGATGGTAGTATGGTATGATGGGGTCTGGGTTATGGGAAAAGAAAACTTGACTTTAGAGATGAGAATGGTTCACATGCTACTTTCACTACGGATATCATTAGACAGTGATAGTGGTTAGATAGTGAATGTGGTTATCAACAGTCATAACAGGGAAATGCTTTTTACTTTCTTTTTACCTTAATTTTGAGTTCTCAACAGTTTTTAAGGCATAGTTTTAATTTTTCCTATGGTTAAATTTCAAGTTTACTGTACATCCTTTCCTGTCTTGTTAGTACAAAAATGTTATTTTATGCCATCAATCTACAGACAATCCTATAAATAAACTCCTGGAATCAGAACAAATTATGTTTTTGTGACAGGCTGTTAGTAACAAAATGCCTGAAGATACAACTTAAAAAAAGTTTTTGTTATCATCAGCAAGTGCAGGCAAAGGTTTTAGCAGTTTTCAAGTCTGAAGAATGGGAGCGTGTGTTAACACAGTGCCACATTTGTTAACTATGTAGGCCTCAATTAGCTTGTTAAATGTTAAAGTTAATGAGAGCACAATTAGAAAAGGACAGAATACCTATGAATTGTTTGAAATGAGAAAGCATTTTCTCTCTAGAAACATGACAGTGTTGATTAGGTTTACAAAGCTGTATCTGAACAAACCCTTTTGGAAAATGTCCTTTGAACAAACCAGACCAAGTCTGGTCTTAAGAGGAAACTACAGAGAGCATCAGCATAAATGCTTCATACCAACTATCAAGCATAGTGTTTTGCAACTCTTTCAAATAACCTATTTGAGGAAACCAGCAAAAGAACAAATGTATTCTGGAAAGTGATGTAAGTACCTCTTGTAAAGGTCCATGCCTACACTTAATTAAAAGTGGAGAAATTGCTGAGTGCGCTCTTCCTGACCTTGTTTTCCCGGGCTGGCAGCTAATCCTTCCCCAGAGGCATTTGATGATATAGTGGGTCATTTAACACATCACTCTGAAAACATCAGACACTGCTTTCAGTGCTGTATACATCTTATTGGCATAAGAAGTAATAGACATAAGAAGCATAAGCAATACATATACATTTATCAAACTGTAGTTTTAAATCGAATTGCTTGGGTTACATTTTTGTTTTAAATTAACTTATCCAGAGATAAAGTAAAAAGGAAATAAAATTAGCTATGAGGTTTTACAGACTTCTTAACCTCTTGTTGGTTAAGAAAAAGGATAATATATAGCGAAATTCCGGTCTACTTGATCCTTGACTTACAACACCAAACAGGACACACTTATTATGCTAGCTCGTGAAGAAAACCGCTGTTAGCTAAAGAGAAAAAAAATCTGTTTTTTTCCAGATGATGGTGAACAAACCTGAGTTGGAAGGTCTATTTATCTCTTGACCAGAAACAGGTTACAATGATATGGCAATTATTAATTGTGCCTGCTAACATTATCAAATCCTTTGTTAAAATTTAACTTTAAAAGTTGCAGCGCATCAGGGCTGTTTTTTTTATTCTTCTGCCCCCTGGTGGAGGAACGTGATTGCGCAGCTTTGTAATTAAAAGCTTTTTTTAATTATTTAAAAACCGCATTTAGACTTACAAAATGAATATAGCTTATTAACATGGTTTATGTTTCGCGCAAAGTGCACAAAGAGCTATACCATATTATAGCTTATAATTTACTCCTACTAATCATGTAAACCAAGATAGTCCACTAGGAATGTGGCCCATTGCTTCCACATGAAAGGAGGACCAGACTTGATAATCAAATTATAAACATTATAAATTATAAACTCAGATAGACAACAACGTTTATCCAACTGGCTGTACTGATTTTATAATTAGCATTTTACACATATCTATCTCTCAAACTCCTTCTTCCCCTGGACGTTTCAGACATAGTCTATACTCTGACCGAGCATTTTTTATATATTTCTCCTGTTTGTTATTTATTCCTGCTGTCTTACTATTTATATTTTATTCCTGCACAGTTGCTGCAGTGTACCCACAACGTACAATGACAATAATGGGCTATTTTACTCTGTTCGATTCAAAACTCATATAACGTTCACTGACAGAAAATTTAACACACAAGTTGCTGAAACCACATCAGCTCCAGGAGAGAAAGCTGCAAGTCATACTTAGATTTAGCCCAAAATATTAGCTTGTAGTGACACTGCTTTCTAAAGATTTACACACACATACACAACCACCAATCTTTTTATGAACTTGTAAAAATCAATTGAAGTTTCCTGCTCACCACAGTAACTGTACTAAGTTCTCCACAAACCCTCAGATGTCTTTACTTTGACTATATGGCGCTTACATAACTACCACTGAGGTTCAATAAAACATGACAAACATGCCCTCTGCTGGTTCAGCAAGGAATTCCATCTACTTTCAACTCTCAATAACTTTGTTCCTGACAAATCATATCTTTAAAAAAATTAATCAAGTAAAACTTAAAGGCAGCATTGAAAATCTTTTTTGCTGTTCATCTTTTATAAAATAATACATTTAAATATTGTATGTGTAAATAACATCATTAATTAAACACCAAACTCTTATGTGTTATTTATTATTTTATTTTTTTTTATTGAGAAATTAAAATACTGACTAAATTGTCCAATATAAATATTCATCACACACATTTTCTATTAAGCAAGTAGCCAGTTTTTCCTACCACTTAATTTCCCTTCACCCATTACCTCCCCCTTGGAGGTAGCCATCATACAACTCTCTCAGGTGGAGAATGAGCTCCTCTGTGTTTTGTCCTGTGAGAGCTGAAACAGGGATGACCCTCTGGGAAACGTGGCTTTTAAGAGTTTCCAGCTTTTCCTGGGCCTCAGATAGGTCCATTTTGTTGGCTATGATAGCCTGAGGCCGCTGGGACAGTCCAGGCTCATACTGGTCCAGTTCATAACGCAAATGTTGGAGCTGGGTCCAGGGCTCTGGAGCCGACAAGTCCAGAACAAAAAGGAGGAAACGACAGCGCTCTATGTGGCGCAAGAAGGAGATTCCTAAGCCTCGATTTAGATGGGCTCCTCGAATAATCCCTGGGATGTCAGCAACTGCATAAAGTTAAGATAAAAATCACAGCATCATTCACCTTTATCATACTGTAATATACTATAATAATAACCTTTTTTTTTCTCCTACAATAGACAATTAGAATCTTTGCTTAAAACCACCTACCTGCAACTTGCTCATGATCCCTGTACTTGACTATGCCCACATGAGGATTGAGAGTTGTAAAAGGGTACGCAGCCACAGCAGGTCTAGCATTGGTGATGGCTCTCAACAGAGATGATTTTCCAGCGTTTGGAAAGCCAACCTGATGGGATGAAAGAGAATAAAAACACTTCAATACATCTGAATTGATGAAAAGTCTGACGCCAGTTTTCTCTTCAGAAACAGGGTCTGCTCACAAGTCCAGCATGTGCCATGGTACGTAGCTCCAGTTGAAGGAGCCGCTCCTGGCCTGTTATTCCAGGAGTAGCTGTCATTGGAGAACGGTTTTCATTTGACAGAAAGAATCGGTTCCCTTTCCCTCCAGCCCCTCCAAATGCAGCAAGATACTCCTGACCATGCTCAGTCATGTCCAGTATGGTTTTGCCCTGCTCCTTGACTACAGTTCCTAATGGTACCTTTACAGATTTAAAAAAGCAAACACACACACAAAAAAAAACATCACAGGAGAGGTTAAGTAAGGTCAGGCCAGACTCATAATCAAAGTGGGTGCCGTTTATGATGAAATGCAGGGACTCACACGAATGTAGGTTGGGCTGCCATTCCGACCATAACAGTTCTTGCTGCCCCCCGATTCCCCATCCTCCCCCTTGTAAACTGGAACTACTTGTGCTAATGATTTGACAAAGCGGTCAGCTGAAAGCAGACAAAAAAGGAATACGTATAAAAGCATGAAGAAACTCATTCTTATTGAAGAATTTATTGTCCATTTGATACTGGCTTTAGTTCCCGTCTATATACACTCACCAGCCACTTCATTAGGTACACCAGGTGCTCATTAAAACATATATTTAATCAGATGGCAACATCTCAATGTATAAAACATCTTGACACGGTCAAGACCAATTGCTCAAGTTTAAACAGAGTACCATATGGCGAAGAAACATGACTTTAAGTTGCTTTGAATGTGACTAGATTGTTGGTGCCAGAAGGGCTGGTTTGAGTATTTTAGAAACTCGTTTACTGGAATTTTCCAGCACAATGGTCTCATAGATTTATACATAACAGTCTTGAAAAGAGAAAATATCCAGTGAGCAGCAGTTCTCGGCAGGTGAAGATGCCTTGTTGATTTCAGAGGTCAGAGGTGAGCTGATAGGAAGACAACCTGCTGAACCTTGAAGCAGCTGGGCTACAGCAGCATAAAAACTACATCGGGCGCCACTCCTGCCAGCTAAGAGCAAAAAGCTGAGGTTTCAATTCACACAGGCTCACAGAAACTGAACAACGGAAGACTGAAAAATTATGTTTGCTCTTGAGAGTATATTGACTTCTACATGGCAAATCAGAAACATTCCTGTAACCAATCAAACTTACCCTTTATAATGATGCTTCCTCCATCACCTCCATTCCCTCCATCCGGTCCCCCCCACTCTTTCCTAGGCTCACTGTGAAAGCTGCTGGCACCTTTACCCCCTGACCCAGCCACTAGCTTCACACGGCGGTGGTCCACAAAGTGACGGGTCTGTGGGGCGCAGAAAGAAGCAATTTCACAGTAGAGTGAAATGCTTACGACTCTGATAGACTCCACAACAGGTGTGTTTATGCTTTGTAAATATGCAAATATCCTGAGAAATAAGACGTGTAAAATACGCTTTAACTTAACATACCAGTTTCTTTTCAGACATCTCCCTTTTCCTGGAGTTTCCGCGGACTTTGGTGCACAGTGTACTCGAGGTGCTGACATCTCTGACACCGCCGACTTTCCTACTGCAGGTCACAGAACTGAGTGTGAGGGGGCTCAGCTCACCTCTTTCGACCTTTTGTTCGAAAATACATCTTAAAAGTAATTCCGAGGATGGCCGGCGAGGGATTTTAACTCTAGATAACGCTGCCAACATTATAGCGTTCAACAAACAGACACCGGTTACAGTTTTAAAGTAGCTAAGAGCGATCTGTCAATGTCACGTCGACCGTTTACGTTAATACGCATTTCCACCAGCGTGATAAACAGGAAACTATCGGGGAAATAGGTAAGGGTTTATAAAATCTAAATGTCCATTCATGGATTTCCCTTATATATGTATAATTATTTGGCGTTTTCAAAACGATAGCAACTACCCATCACACGTTTACCGACTACGACCAACACATCTACGGAAGCCCCAACGGTCAAAATCAGTCTTTGCCGTTGCTTTGCGGTCCACTACCGCCACCTGCTGTGCTACAAAAGAAAAGAAAACCTCATACCTTAACCGCCAAAGAATTCATATTTTCAACTCAAAACTCTAAAATGTGTCTACCTTAACAAAAAAAAAAGGGCTCCTGAAGTTTGGTTGTGACCTAACCATGTTGCAATCTACACATGATGGAGACTTTATTAAGTAAACCTTACAAGTACCAGGTTGAAACCCCCTTTTGCCTTTAAAATTGCCTTCTTCTTTGAATAGATTTAAGAAGCTGCCTTCCTCTTAGCTCAAAGCAGTCTGCCCATTCTTCTCTGGCGACAAGAAGACATTTTTACTCCGAATTGCTCTTTGCTGGATATTTTCTCTTTTTGAGACCCTTCTTTGGAAACCCTAGAGATGGCCCACCAGGCACCAGCAACTACAAAGTAAAAAAATCACCTTTCTTCCTCACTCTGATGCTTGGCTTAAACCTGAGCATATTAAGTTGTCTAAATTCTGTGATGCACTGAGTTATTGCCTAGTAATCTGAAGAACAGGTGTGCCCAATGAAGTGACTAATGAGCATACAATGAAATATTAAAGAATCTCTGACTCATGTTCAGATGACAAAATCCAGACACACAAAAGGTGAATGTCAATTTATTTTTGTATAGCAAATAGTAACAAAAGACAGCAGAAAAGATCAGGCGATGCAGTCTTACAATAGATAAGTAGATAACATTCATATTTGGATTATGCACATCAAACTCTCCTTCTCGCACATCCACACACACCGACACGCACACTAACAAGGCATACCACCCATGAGTGATGACACACTACGTAGAACTGGAAAACGACTTGCCGCACATGTTTGGTTCACAGTAAAAATGAGAAACTGATACCAATTTAGAGACGCCTGTGATTGTCAGTGTTGAGTGGTACATAGTTAATCAGCTGTTTGACAGCCAGGTATCTCCCATCCTTGATAACCCCTGCAGAATGACCACAGTTGTTGCGTTATTCTTCCCCTCTGAGGTAAGTTGAGTTACAACAAGATGTTATAACAGAATACTGCTAAGTTGGACCCTCACAACCACAGAAATAAAATAAAAAAAGTTGTCTGATTTCTTTTTAACTAAATAAACAAAGAAATAACTTGCAGATAGATAGATCGATAATAAATATGAAAAAGGTAAATTCTTGTACATGTACAAAAATTATACTGCTGCAACAATTGTATTATTTTTAGTACATGAATTCCTTGATCTAATACAAATAATAGCAATAAAAAAATTTACAAAGAAAAAAGAAAACTGCTAAAGTAGTAAGATTTATGTTTGATATATTCACATATCTGCCTCTAAGTCACGTAAATAAAGAAGTAATATTCTTAAATAGTCTATCACATTCTGTTCTTTTCCTGTAACATAACACTGAATAACTTGAGACAAACGATCTCTGTCTTTATCACAGCTGTATGTAAAAAAAACAAACCAAACAAACAAACAAAAAAACGACATATAATCACGTAAAGTTCACCGTAAGAGCCAACCTCAACATGACTGACGGAGCTGAGTGTATTGCACTTATTGAAGTTGAGGTGCAGGACATGTTACTGTTCTGTTCCTGTGTTACTTTGGCTTTTTGAGTATCATCTCTTAAAAACAGCCTGAATCACGCTACGATACAAAATATTAGACAATACATACACTGTCACTGTAAAATAAAGTGCAGACAAAGTGGCAATGCAATTTTATGTAAAAATCATTACTTTATGGCATCAGAGCGCAACACTCCTTACCTCTGCACAGACGCTATAAGCCGGCGCAGAGCGATGCCACTCAAAATATAGTGTCAAAAATACTACCACGATGTAAGATTATCATGGACAATGATACACATTTTTAAGTTTTCGTCTGTCAACTATCTATTATGTCGATTACCTCAGCAAGACATATGTAGAGAGTGAAAACACATAATGTTATACCACACAGCAACACATCACAGTTTGACTAACACAGACAAACCCCATGATCAAGTCAGGTTTAACGACCAACATTTTCACCTTTTTTTTAAGGATGTACCATGAGATATAACAGTGTCTATACCAGGAATAAGAGCAAGATTTATAGTCTTCTATCAAATATCAAAGAATATTCTCTTCAAGGCTAATTAGCTTTTTTTTGTAGTCCCACAGTCTCACTTGCGCTGTGCACCAAAAATAAAATAACATCAAAAGCTCTTAAAACAATAAAGGTAGGGGACAGAGAACAAGTTTATTTGTGCATGTGGCTGAGGTGCATGTGACAACTCCACAGCGCCCTTTTTAGTAGCTTGTATAGAATGGTTACATTAACTGCCTTGGTTTTGCAAGCACCACAACCAGCTACAACCCTGTTGAAATTAAAACGGAGGAGGGAAGCATCACATTTGACTGGATTAATTATTTTAGCTAGAATGATGATTAATGAGAGGATAATAAATCTGATGGCAGCCTGATCTAATCCATAGCTGAGCCCAGTTCATTACTGTTGAATGTTCCATCGCACATTTTCTTCCACCAGCAAAACATTGTGGTGCCTCATTGCTGATAATTTCCATATTGGCCCTGAAATTAGAAAAAATATATGTTTAATTGGATTTATTTATTTATTTAGTTATTTATTTATATACTGCTTAAAGTTGTGGTTGGACATTTACATATACTCATCATGGGCATAAATTTAAAGACAATATTTGGTTTTTAGTTATTTTTTGAACTGTTCTTTTTGGTGGAATGACTATAACATACATCTTCAAGATGTAGACCGATACTTAAAACAGTGGGAAATGTCTGGGAAACTCTAAAGTGGAGATCTAAAAAGGAGAATTGTAGATTTAATCAAGTTGGGAAGGTCTCTTAGAACCAATTCAAAACAACTGTAGATTCCAGGATCATTAATTCAAACAATTATAAATAAATATAAATTATTCAGATGTGTCACTACTTTGCCAGGATCTGGAAGAAGACCAAAATGTCACCCTCAGATGAGAGGAAACTGTTTAGGATATTCAGAAACAACCCAGGGAAATCCCAAGGTTCAAACATGAAATGAACTGGAATCTGAAAATCTGAAAATCTTTGGACTATGCTTTAAAGGTTCTCTGCTGGGAAACCAGCCAATTTAAATGAACTCCACCAGTTCTGCCAATGACAGCAGCCAAATACTGAACTTGGATTATGTCAGAAGCTTGTTGATGGCTACTAGAAGTGTCTGGTTGAGGTGCAAATTGCTAAAGAACATTTAACCAAATACTACTGGAGATGTAGGTATATATTTTAGTCTGTATATAACATTTTGAGCCTGTGTGGATTACAGAAGACCCAAAAATAATTTCAAAGATGTGCACCCAATTCTTGTTTTTTAAGTCATTAAAGATGCATGCTCTCCACCGTGGGAAATGAACAGTTACACCATATTCATGCTGATGACGAATGCATGTAACTTAACTTCTGACCACAACTGTCTGCATGGTGCTTTCAGAGTATACGTTTCTATTAGTACTAAAACAGACACACACTACAACATCTTTTTTTACTTCACTGGTCCTACATGAATCTGATTTTCTGTTGCTTTGTGTAATTATATAAGGAAACAGGAAACAGTGTTTTAGATCATGGTCAAATTCAATTACAATCCTTTGAGACAAAGGGGGTCTAGCAAGGTCCTGTGTTATTTTATTACTCTTGTTTCATGCACAGACTTGTGCCAGTATGTCTATACCTAAATAATACATACATTTTGCTTTAAGTTAAAACATCTCATGTACCTGTTCATAAGAGAACGGCCTCTGCGTCTGCGCTCCAGGGCCTCCCTGGGAAGATCGGTAGGATCCATACTGTTGGCTTTGACTCTGCTGATACTGAGAATATTGAGACGATCCTCCCTGGACTGGACCTGTAGCACAGGAGTTCAATTAGGTGGATGTTTTCAGTTGTTTTATGTGCGTGTTTAAATTTGCCTGAATGCACAAAAACGACTGTATGAGTCACTCTCACCATATCCCTGGGGCTGTCCACTGTAGCCTTGTTGAGAAGAGTACTGCTGTTGGCTGAAGGCTTGCTGCTGGCCAGAGCTCTGTTGATACTGGGCCTGCTGTTGACTGTACTGAGAGTTACCTGGAGGTAGACATATCAGATGCACATTACTATAGTTAAGTATTTATTTAAACAATAAAATATAGAAATGCAATTTAAATTACGAAATGTTATTACCTCCTTCATAGTAATGTTGTGAGGATTCATCAAATGATCTATCATACCCTTGTTCCCCATATGAGGACTGTTGATATGAATACTCCCCGTGACCTGCAGAGAACACGATTCAACACATGCAAAAACTCCTCTGCTAAGGCAAAATCCAGTGACAGACGAAAAAGAAGTTATTATTTGCAGGTTGCAGCTGAAACATTCATAATAAATGTCTGTCAACAAATTTACACACGAACACCATTTTGCCAGCCTTTTCACTTCAACTGCAACACAAAGCATTTTTCAAAAAAAAACACAAAAACACCCCAGATGAAGTTTGAGCTCTCTCTGTGACACGCTGCTATATCGCTCTCTGAAATCTGAAATTTCGGCACACCAAAGGGGACAGTATGGACACAGACACAGTGGCAGAAAATAGACCAATCTCAGAGTTTTCAATTTTTTTTTTTCATTACTTTTGTCTCCCACAATGAAAAGTTGGGAGGAAGAGCTTCAGCAATAAATCTGGCTCAGGCCTGTAGGACAGTGCTAAAGGGAAATGGAATGACCTACAATGGGGGTTGTGTGTTTGAAAGCTGTGTGTATGAAGTTTATGGATGTGCATGATTACCATCAGGGTAATACTGCTGGTTTATGGGCTCGCTGGAGCTCTGAGTGTGTCCATACTGCTCTCCGTAGAACTCGTCTTGTCCCATGTACTGCTGTGCAGATCCTGCAAGACAGGTAAGACCATGATTGGTTAAACAACTGGTCAAACCAACTGGCCATGTGTTGGACACTAAGTGGCTGTGGCCAAGAGAACTAAAAATAGCTTAAAATAAAAATAATTAATATTACAGTAATGATGTTTTTATAACTTATGTGTAAATAGAGTACTGTACAAGTCACTGAAAATGATTTTCAATAGATTAAATTGATAATATTAAATAAAAATAATATGAAGGAAGATTTATTTTTTACCCAAATTTTAGATATAGTAATTGAATGAAACAATTGCACTGCTTGGTTGAATGAAAAATTCATGATATGCAATTTTTGAAGATAAAGTGTGAAGTACAGAAGGTCTGTTATTCTGGAAAATTAGGATTTGTTTGGCGGTGGTGTGCAGAAACTCCAGATTCCACTTCCGTTTTTTTTTATCTGAACTGGATCTTAGAGAATAAAAAAATTACAAAATAACAAGAACTCTGAAAACTGCAGCAAAAGTCAGCATAGTCTAATCTCCTTTCAATCTACAACAAAGCCAAAAATTCCATACAAAGATGGGCAGAATCACAGAATGCACTCATACCAAAGCAATCTAAAACATACAGTTGTAGTCAGAAGTTTATATTCACTCACCATGGGCAGATGTCATGCAAATTTCAGGGTTTTGATGATTTTTCTGGGGTGGAATGATTGTACAACATACACCTTTAATTCAATAAATTCAGATTCACACAGGTTCAGACAGGTTACAATATATACATACATCCACACTAATATTTGGTTTCAGTTTCATTAAATTAACAACACGTGCACTAAAGACAACTGATTGCTGTACAATCATTCCAAGAACAGTTCAGAGAAATCATTCAAATCATTTAAAACCCCAGATTACCATGACACCCATGTCCATGATGAGTGCATATAAACTTCTCACCACAACTGTACATGTCTTTTGCACTTCCAGATATGACCAATTAGCTATAGATAATCAAAATATCCCTTCCAGCTGCTGCACAACCAAAGTCTGGTGGAAAATCCACACAGCTTAACCGTGGACACAATATTCCTGTAACACACATCTATCTGGAAGCACTTCACACTATAATGCAATAGGGTACGGCCTGTTGCACTGGAATTAGTATCACATCCTTCTTCTAAATCTAAGTTACTACATGCCTTCAAAGCCTGCACCCTTTGAAAGACACAAAGGGACAGAGTGGAGCTATTATTAGGCACGCACTGACATTGCAAGTTAAGTGATTTACAGAGATGGGAACTTAATGTGACACAAGTGATACATCTCCAGGCTACTTCTTAAAGTTACAGGAAGGCAACTAGAGCCTACACAATTCCAGATGTCTAATATCACTCTCGTTTTATAATCTTGGAACATCATACTACCAATACTACCTACTTATCAGGGGCTTTTGCAGCAACCATGGCTTTCATCTCAATCCATCTCAAAACTTAGATACTGGCAACCACCGCCACACTTGGAAGACCTGGAAAACTATTCGCCAGACATTCAGGTGCTCAAACCCACCCACCCACCCACACAAGTGTACATAAGTACACAAATCAGTCCAAATAAACTCACTGAAACAACAGCCATACCAAAGCAGCGTAAAGAAATCTTGCCACCTACCTTGCTGAGAAGAGCGGTAGGATCCCATGGGCCTCTGAGACATCATGCTGTTTCCTTGACTGCCCTGACCCATCATGCCCATAGCCTGCTGTCCCTGATAATGTTGCCCCCCAGCTTGGGCTGAGGAGTAGTGTGGTGTGGCAGACTGCTGGTGCATCATGGAGACTGTGGAGGAGGTGGGATTATTTGGGGGGAGGGGGAGATCTTGTACATTAATATATAGAGATAAACTTCATTTATAATGCTGATAAATTCTGCTTATGCTCCAGAATGCACAGCCTTCTGGAGCATAAGCAGAATTTCCAGATCTGAGCCTGACAGAAATGTGTATAGTTACACAAACAAACAAATGTAGAAGGAGGTCCAAGGCAATCAGGACACAGGGGGAAAGCCAAAAGGGATCCATAGCATACAGCAGTCAAGGGTCTTTTAAAAAAATATCTTTAAAGAAATGCTTTCAAGATGCTGCTTTAAGTGTAAACAAAGCCAGCGAAGTCAGCGCATTAACAGAAGTGCGATAAATACACACGGACATCCAGGGAAAGAAGGGGTGCATCTCAAAAAGTAGGAGAAGTTAAACCTGAAGCAAAGGGAAGAAGGAGGGAGGCAGGACACCTCACTGATGAACTGAATGTGTTTCGTATTTGTCTGTTACACAGGAGGAAAATTTAAGATATGCATGCAAGCATATTTTTTATGCAAGCTCAAAAGGGGCACAGCTTCAGAGGTCATCATCCAACTGTTTTACTTATTTACCATGTACAGTATTTCACCCTGAAAACTTGAAAAGATTATTTTCATCATTCCCATCCTCTAAATGCCAAATCTTGTATAATACACATAAACAAGTAAAAAACAAGTACGGCATCTTGCATCTCGAGAGATGGTAACTCCTGACTATCAGATCATGATGGTTTAGAGACCAATTCCTGATGACTGGGTTTTACGATACCTGGCTCACCTTGGTTGGAATGCATGTTGAGGTTGCTGCGGGAGGAGGAAGAAGAGGATGAGGATGTGGAGGAAGAAGAGGAGGAAGAGCCATAACCAGGCCCAGGGCCCTGGATCATGCTGCCCTGGGAGGAGGGCGCAGCGTGGCTGTACCCAGGGACCGAGCTGCCATAGCTGCTTGCTGGCAGGCTGAGGGAGGTGGAGGGAATAGCCGACTGCACCTGACCAGATTGCTGCTGCATGGGGGCATGGCTGGGCCCTGACAACACACACGCACAGTCAGAGCAGCCACCACACATTCCCCTGTGGTGCCATATCATGTTAACCACGGCCCCACATTCAGTTCATCGTCACAGGAGACGTGCATGGTTGAACAAAGGTAGAGTAACGCATGTTAAGGATGTGTGTATATTTTTTCACAAGAAGAGGGAACATAGTAACATAACTGTGAAACAATCTGACTCATTGGCTGAACTTAAAACCACAGATACTTAAAGGCAATGAAGCAATATAGAAGTGCGGGCACTGTGGCAGACAAGACATGGTACTGTGTCTGCAGACAAACATGCAACTAAGTCAGAATCAGACGAGCAAGCAAGACACTGGACAGACAACAAAATCGGGAGGCATCTTTGGGCTGAAATAAGTGATTCAGGGCTTATCTGTAAAACTGTATAATGCAATTAACTCTCACCATTACTCATTTGGCTCTGCATCATTGATGTCGGGG